>NW_027281186.1:0-112523 GCF_046629955.1 Centroberyx affinis | reverse complement strand
CCTACTATTATTATATGGGGGTTTTGGGTTTTTTTTATATGCATGTGTGTATGTATGTATATGTGCGTATACATGTTTGTATGTGTGTGCATATATGTATGTTATTATTATTATTAATGTTATTATTGTTATTATGGTTATTATAATTTATCTTTATTGTTTTTTTATTATTATTATTTAGTTATTTTATTGTATGTATTATTATTTTTTTATTTTTTATTTTTTTTCCCCCTCTGATTCATGTCAATGTCAAGGTACCTGCATCCCTCACATTCGGAAAAATAAAAAAAAAACTTGGTCACAAAAAAAAAGAGATAGGAAGCAGAGACAGATCCTCACCAGGTACAGGCTCAGTGATCACCAATTGGCAATCGAAACAGGGAGACATAAGAAATCATGGCAACCAAAAGAAAACAGAACATGTGGTCACTGTTGGACAGGTGAGGTCGGGACGGAGATGCACTTCCTCCTAAAATGTGAAAAATTCAAACCAAGCCAGAGAAATGTTCTTTAACAAAGTCCAGACTGGGAATTGTCCTGGGAGAAGGAAACACAGCAGATCTGACTGCACAGTGTGTGTTAACCTGCCACAACCTGAGGAACAGTGAGTGACCAACACATACGCACATACACACTCACACACACACACACACACAAACACACACACACACACACACACACACACACACGTTGACCAATGTGTTGTGTTTTTGATTCTTGTTTTATTGAGTGTATATTTTTATTGTTGAACTGTTATGACTATTGATAGTCATAACAGTCACAGTCATTATATGATGGAGTGCTAACCCAGCACACACACACTCACACACGCACACACACACAGACGCGCACACACACACACACACACACACACACACACACACTGTACCTTCATGCTTTGGCAACATTGTTTCTACACTTTCATGCCAATAAAGCAAATTGAATTGAATTAAATTGAGGGAGGGAGAGAGAGAGAGAGAGAGAGAGAGAGAGAGAGAGAGAGAGAGAGAGAGAGAGAGAGAGAGAAGTCAGTGACCGGTGGGATAGCCAGCAGTGTGTTTTTAAGCTGTGTGTGTTTCAGTCAAAACATTTTTTTTTGACACTGCAACGTTCCCAACCAGCAACACATGCCAGGTACACCTGTGATCGCATGAGTGTGTATGTATGTGTGTGTGTGTGTGTGTGTGTGTGTGTGTGTGTGTGTGTGTTCAGCAGGTCTGTTATAGGCCCAGCACAATAGCTTTAAACACTCACAAGTACAATAAATCAACTTTTTCTGCTTGCAAGAAACAGCTTGATTGCATCTTCTTGTAAAAAAAAACTTGTGACAACTCAATTAGTGTTACAGGACTTGTAAAATGCCACCAAATCACAGTATTTTCCAGGAGCTCATTCCCGGCGGTGCCTTGTATCCAGCCGCATCACGGCTGTACCCATAATCCCCCTGGAGAAAGTCCTTGAGGATGTTATGGCTTTCATACAACACATGGGTACCATCTGATAAGTTTTATTCAAAGCAGTATACACACTTAAGAGTAAAAAAAACAAAAAAAAAACAGGAGAAAACAAGAAAGATGGCCAAGTAGCTCCATGGTTACCACCAAAGCTAACATAGCAACCAATAAAAAACAGCTAACTGAGGTTTATGGGAATTATCAGCAGGGGAGGTCCGGGTGAAATGGGGGAAACTCCCCGCTGTTTAACACTAATATATTTCTGATAGATACGTTGTTCATAAATGAGATATCCACTACTTAGAAAAGGTAGTCAAGTAGTAAAGTAAATCCTACTATTATGACTTGTATCATACCAAAAGAATGAATAAAATTATGATACTTTATAAAGGGGAGTAGGTAACTTAAAGGAACATTAGGTAATCTAATCTATCCACACAGGTCACAGCTACTGTGGCCCATAATTGACATACAGTAAATACAATTTTCACAATAGAAACAAGTAAATGAGCAACTTAGAGCAGAGATCCAACAGAAATGTCTGGTGTAGAGGTAATATAGCACCATGCTAAATACTGGAATAATAAAACTTCTTTCTCATGTACATTTCTGGCTTGATAACAAGGATTTTCAGACTCTGAGTGTCTTAAAATTCCAATGGGAGGAAAGTTTTTGATCCAAAACAGAGTTCAGGCTGGAAAGTGAGTTTTGAAAGTCTTTGAAAAGCATCTCAGCATCTGGAGAAGTAATCGTTGAGTCATTGGTATTGATCAATAAACCTATCAACCCCCTGAAGATATACTGCGGTCAGTTTGTGCTATGGCACAGTAAAAATGTTAACTTAATGCACCTTTAAATCCTTGGTTGACAAGATGATAACACTTTTATAGACTGGAGCGTCTAAATTAAAGCACTATTGAGTTACTGAGACTGTACTTTACTGTCTGCACCTTGAATGGAGCTGCATCACTGTTGTAGCCATAATCACATGAAGACCACCCTCTTGGTTTTCAGTGATATATTACGTGTTACAATGCAAAACTAATATGCCTATTCAATTCTCCTTAAAACATCTGATAAATTATAGGCTGGACACACTGCAGATGCATGATGATGAGATTTCTACAAGTGTAACCCTGCGCAGCCTTGAGCAAAGGAAAATCTGCATGCCGCAGCGCTCCCGCTGCTACGATGATTGAATCAAGATTGTTTGTTTCTTCAGACCTCAGAACAGCGTGTTATTTCTTTGTTCCTCTCTTGCTCTTGTCATGAAACCTGTATGGAGAATGCAACGTTGCGTGATGACCCTTTATTTCCCACTGAGATGATTGAGTCAAGCTTGTTTTGTCGAGGCAGGAGGAATCTGGGTTAGGAGACTCCATGGGAGCTCCGCTTCTTATTCCAGTGCAAAGTGAGTCAGCGCACCGAAGAACTGATTTGTTCCATATATACGTCTCTGACCAGGAAATAGCATGTTTTCATCGGCCCCTGGATAGATGGACGGATGGCTGGTAATTAGGTAGGCAGGCAGGTACTAAACATGCCACTAAACATGCCATTCAGTGGGTGCTTTTATCCAAAGCACCCTCCAGTGCCGTGATTGCAGGCATTTTAAGTATGGGTTAACCCGGTGGGAATCAAATCCCAAACCCTGGCAGCGTTAGTGCCTCACTCAACTCTGAGCAGAATAAAACAGACAGACGGACAGAGTAGATACACCTAGCAAAGGCCGGGTTTGACGCCCTTTTGCCTCCGAACAGCATGAATTCCTCAAGCTCTGGATTCAACAAGATCCTGGAAATGTTTCACAGGGATCTTGTTCCATGCTGACACGAAAGCATCACTCATTTCCTGCAGATTTTTTGGCGGCATATTGACGCTGCGAACGTCCTGTTCCAAGTCATCCCTAAGGTCTCTATTATGGAGTTGACATCAGGACTTGAAGATGTTCCTGGAATCATCTTGAGCCGACGGAGCGCTATCCTGCTGGAAGTTTCCATTTTGACAAAGAGTAGACCGTGACGGGATTCACCTGGTCCGCAACAATGTTTAGATACGCTGTGGCGTTCAAACGATGCTCAGGTACTGAGGGACCTTATATGTGCCAAAATCATCCCCACCACCAGCATCTACTGTTGACACCAGGCAGGTGGATCCATGGAGTCTGAATCCTCACCCTGCCAGCAGCAGGATTTGTTGGACCTGGGGCCAGTTGCATGAACTTAGTTTAAGACTAGTCTAAGCCTTAGACTGGTCTTAGATTCTCGGGTGAGACTAGTCTAATTAAGACTGCCTGTTGCATAAATATTAAGACTGACTTATTTTGAGGTAACGGAATTGTATCCAATTCCGGCCACTCGGTCACTCACGTAATTTACGGTGTTTACCGGCATTTTTATACAGAGTTGACTGATTGATTGATTGACTTTATTCGCTAAAAAAATACAATGTACAAATGTACATACAGTACTAAAATTCATCAGGATATTGCAATAAAGTCACATGACTTATTTCCATTGCGGTCCTGAGGTCTAGGCTAGGAGGCAGGCAGGAAAGGGAGTGACATGTATATGCTACTAATTTCCCATTTTTACACTAAAACACCTAACAGAAACATCAATATTATCAATCATGAAAATAATAAAAAACCACACAAGTTCAGAAACCAGTCCAAACTGTCCTAGAAAAGATGCTTCACTATACTAACTTACTCAGCATCCATTTTTTCAGTTGTTTTTTAAACAACTGAAGCAGATTTAATTTCGTTTGGGATTTTATTTTATAAATGTACTTCTCCCTATTTTGGTTTTAGATTGGGTTGTTTCAGGTTAGATACACTAGCCCTCGTATTCAGGCCATGAGAGTCCCAAACATACTGAAAATACCCGGAAAAATAATTTGGACATAGACCTTGTAAAATCTTATAGACCATAATAAGTTTTAACTGTTGAATTCTACCTTCAACAGGGAGCCAATTCAACTCTTTAGAGACAACCGAAAGCTAAGTGACGTAAATTCATACACATTTCAGAAGCTAGGTATCAAATTTCATAAATATCTATACACATTTAAGCATATAAAACACTAAGTTACGAACTTAGTCACGAACAAGAAGTGGGAAGCTTAAATCCCACTTTGGGCGACAGTTACTTCATGTAGAGAATCGGTATTGGCTGATAAATGGAAAAAATAAGAGCTTTGAGTACATAGCCTGCACTTCTTACAAGTATCTGTAACATTGTGGAGGACAGGAAGGGTTAATAAAGGGTTAATATCGAGTATATGAATACACCGACATGGACGAAAGTAAGTGTCCGGAATTGGATACAAATTTTGAATCTCAAAAATAGGTGCGGTATTGTCCATTTGCAGGGACTGGAAGAAAATCAATTACAAGTTAAGGTAAAAGCGATATTAAACTTTAAAAAAGACAGATGGAGGATTGTTAATTATGAGAAACGAGCGAAAACAGTATAGGATGAAATATATTGGATATGATTGTGATTTTTTGGTCATATGCTGTCCGACATTGGATACCCTGATGATAGGACAGTTAGCCACCCTCCCTACTGGCTAAGCTCGAGTTAAGAACTTTGTTGCTATGGCGATGAGTCAACCTAACTGTCAGAGTGGGAAGTTTACATACAGCCTGCCAAAGAGCCTGAAGAAGAGAGCTAGTGTTCAGAGACAGAAACAATCCATTAAGAGATCTACAACAATCAAGAAGTAGTGGAGCGACTGTGATTTCCTAGAGAAACCATCCTTATGCTTAAATCTGATTTAAAGTCAGATTTAAGAAACTGGCAGAAAGTCAGATTTAAATCTATGACTACTGGTCTATCTTTATGCAAGTGGGCCCAGGTGATATTTTTCCACTTTTTCCACACGTTTTTCAGTCGTCACATGTTGATGACCTCATGCCCACTGCAGCTTCATCCTCTTCTCTTAGCTGACAGAAGTGGAGCCCGGTCTGGTTTCTGCTGCTGTCGCCCAACTGCTTCAAGATCTGGAGAGTTTAGTGTTTCTGAGATGCTCCTCTTCACATCACTGTCGTACTGAGCTGTTATTTTTTTATTTTTGACCTGCCTGCTTGAACAAGTCTTGCCGTTCTCCTTTGACCTCTCTCTTCAACGAGGCCTTTTCACAAGATGCTTTGTTTAAAAAATTTGAATGTGGTTTGATTGTCGGTGCCAGAAACACCGGTTCCAACATCGCGGAAATAGCCGACCTTCTGTTTTTTTTTTGTTTTGTTTTTATTTTGTGTTTTTGGCGTCAACAATCAAACCACATTCATTCGCTTAAATCAAGCATCTTACTCATTCTGACATTGAGTCAAGCGGTAACTCTCAACTTCTCTGCCCTATCTGCATGCTTTGTGTATTGATGATTTGTGTGTGTGTGTGTGTGTGCTCCATGTGTGTATGTGGGTTATAAAATATTAACATATTTCAACATATTTCAGCCCATAAGACAAGGCCAAGTTTCTTCTTTCTTCCTGAATGTGATTGTGTGTGTGTGTGTGTGTGTGTGTGTGTGTGTGTGCCTCCATGTGTGTATGTGGGTTATAAAATATTAACATATTTCAACATATTTCAGCCCATATGACAAGGCCAAGTTTCTTCTTTCTTCCTGAATGTGAATGCATATGTGTGTGTGTTTATGTGCCTCCATGTGTATGCAGATAATAAAACAGACATAATGTATATCGGTCCATATAACCAGGTCAGTGTCCCCATTCCTTTTCACTGCCTCCCATTACTCTTCACGGCCCGGTAGTAAGAATTGAGCACCAGTCGATTTCAAAGTTTTACATTCGTCTTTCATCTGCGGACATCAAGGCCCGGAACAAACAGTGCCGGCTCTGGCCGCGCCGTATCGGTTTCAAGCCTTCAGTGATGGATGAGTTTTTTGACGCGAGGTGTCTCAGTTATGCCGAAAGGTGTGTTTGTGCGAGAGAGATGGTTGGGCATCTGTGAGTGTGTGTGTGTGTGTGTGGTGGGCAAACCTTTACACTTGCGTTTGTTTGTTTTTTTATCTTACCTTTGCACTTGTGTTTGTATATTTATTTCGTTTTTACCTGTCCTGGTGAGGTCCTTCATGCAGGACCATCATTACAAACACGATTCACAGCCAAGCTTTGTTTAAACCACATAATTATATTAAAAATTCTAGTCAAGATCTAAGGTTTCCAAAGATACCCATTATCTCAGGCTGAATTACAGGGAAATGTGTATAAAAATGGTGCACAAACATCTAGATTTTTGTTTCCATTTGTTGTAATGGTGCAGCCATAAGAAAATGGCATCTTGCTTTTGAATATTCCACTCATATAAGCAGCTGTAGCTTCAATGAAGCGTTGGAACGAGCAGATACAGAATATGGATGTGACAAAAAAGAAAAAAAAAATGCTAACTTTGAAGCTACTTGAGGAATTTAAGGGAAACTCAGGGTGCAAAGGGTTAAAGCAGAAATAGAAATAGTTTGAACTGGAGGGAAGGATGAGAATTGGATTAAGGGGAAGGCAGACTCCACATTAACACCAATGCTAAAAATCACACTTGTCTCCTCCTACTGCGCCGTTGTAACTCTTCATGTATTCTTACAGTAAATATGACATCTTCTTCTCTGTCACATAATGTTTTGAGGAACAAATGTATGACAACATGAAGTCCACTTCTCTCAAACCATTAAAATGCTCTTTCCCTCACCTTGCTTCCAGGTTGGAGCTCCGATTTATTTCTGAGGCAGTGACATGCTGAATAAGATTGAGGGAGATTTACACACCACTAAGGTGTAAAGATTCCTAATTGAAAGTAAAACTTTCAAGATAATACAAGATTTTTCAAATTAATACTTTCATTTATCTTACTTATCTCACGATTCGATACGCAGTGTGGGTTCACCATCGATACAACCACGCTAAGATGTGATAAAAGTTAAATGACAACTAAGTCTGACTGTGCAGATTTATGTTTACTTCTGAGACAAATCTTTCTAGTGATGCATTGGCTGCTAGAATGTAAACAACAATTTTAAAAATTTCATTACAGAGTGACAATAATATAATTTGGATGGGAGCTTGTGAAACTGTGATGGTCAAGCCTCAAGTCTCATTTGTGATTACTACAGCAGAATAACATGGAACTGATATCACCATTCATTTTTCTTTTTTTCTTTTCTTTTTTTTTTCCATTATATTTATTATATTCAAGGGCACTTCCAGTCCAGAATCACAGTCAGGAGTTTTCAAACCAACCCATACTCTCCCACACTCTTCCCAACAAACAAACAATATAATAATAAAAATAAATAAATATATACATATATTCTCTCATATATGTATATAAATAATAATAATGCTAAAAAATAAAAAATAAAAATGTAAAAAAGAAATATTAATTATATATATATATATACACATACATACATACATACATACATACATATACATACACATACACATACACACACAATATATATACACATACACTACACACACATATAAAATAGACATAATAATAAAAAAGATAATAAGTAAAAAAAAAAAATTACATCAATAAATCAAAATTACAAGTTCATTCATTTTCTGACCCATGATACTTATTGTCACATTTTTGGATTGTGATATATTGAATTTCGATATAACGTCCCATCCCTACTTCACTGTCTTCAGTAGTAAACCTCAATCAATAACAGAAATGATTTGTAGTGGAATGCTTCTCTCCAGTGATGTAAAGTGTGATGAAGGTTGACAGCTCACAGCTACAGAAGAGTGAGATGTCTGAACCCAGACTGACTGACTGAGCTGAGTTTGCCTCTGCATGCCCACAGCGCTGAAGCCATGTGGTTAAATGCACCATGGTATAAACAGAAACTGCAGAACAGCAGCAGTCCTGTAAGCCTCCTGTCGGCACATCTTGATAGAAAACACTAAAGATTAGCGTTCAAGCTCGCTGAGGGAGCCACTCAACTTCTACCACCATCAGCCTGTCTGATAGGAAGGATTCAGCAGCTGCTTGGGGAGGCCAGCCAATCAAGACCAGGTATGATGAGCTAATCGCAAACTGATGAATGAAAAGGAATGGGCTGACCAAATGCAATAACTTTAAATCATACAAAGGTCTACTTGTGAGAGTGTCTCTGGTAACAACTTATAATAAAGGTATATTAATTATGGGTTAGTTAATGCTTAATAAGCATTAAATAACCCTTAATTAACAGTTAACTAATGTGTCTGGTAATCATTTACTAATTGTGTTCATGTTAACTAAGGTATTAATTTATACATTATTTTATAGCCATCTTTATAAACTAGTAAATAATGTATAAATTAATACCTTAGTTAACATGAACACATTAGTAAATTACACATTAGTTAACTGTTAATTAAGGGTTAGTTAAGTGTTACCTGTCTTCTTTCAATATTTAACCATATATTCATAAATAGGAATATTTTAATTCCTATAACAGGGTCCAGTTAACACCCACATGAACAAACAGGTAGTTTGACATTTTTGTGTGATTGAGTCCATTATATCTACCGTAAAACTTCAATTAAAACACCGAGTCCCTTTTACTGGCCGGGTGTGGCTGCACGTTTTGACAAATAAAGGCGGTCTCAATAGAAGCTGGTTGCCATTGACGCTGCGAAGCAGTTTATTTTATTTTTTACTTGCATTCAAACGTCAGTCATATTTGCCTGTTCGCCATGGCGGCACAGGAGAAAAAAGTACGACCTGAAATTCAAGCTGTCAGTTGTCAAATTTGCTGAACAAAAACTCAGGAGAAGCAGCAGCAAGACATTTCCTCTGTTGATCCCAAGAGAGAGAGAGAATGGCGAAAAAAATAAAGTTGAACTTCAGAGGGCCAGAGTGCTCTCTCTCTCTCTCTCTTCTCTCTCTCTCTCTCTCTCTCTCTCTCTCCTCTCTCTCTCTCTCTCTCTCTCTCGGAGCGAGATCAAATGAATGATTCGTAATTGATATGTTATTCGATAGCCTAATTTTTATACAAGTAATATTCATACTGTTGTAAATAAACAATTTGAGTCATAATTTGCTGAGCAAGAGTTTTGTGCGAAGGAATCAAAGGCCTGTCCCATATAGACGCCTGTCCCAAATATAGGCCGGTTGAGTTCAGTGTTTGAAGCAAATAAAAGCCCGGGCTATTAAATTGAAGTTTTACAGTATATATATATCCTGATATGTCTCTCAGTCAACAGAGACAACGGAGACATGACGATTCCAAACAAACAGAACGAGAGGACAGAGGAGGGATAAAGATGCCGGAAGTTTCCTTGCCAGCCAAGGAAGCATCGGACAGAGCCGTGACAGACGAGAAACGAACCGAAAGCCCCGAGATCACTGAGAGAGCGAGGCATCACACCTGAGACGGTGAACAGGTGGGAGAATGAACAGCTGTGTGTCACCATGTGAAGCACACAGTCCATCTCACACTGTAAGGAAGCTTCTCTCTGCTAAACTTTCATGAGAAGAGACTTCTTTGGTGTTTATTTTGTATTATTTTATATATATAATTTTGGTTTGTAAACAGTCCGAATGGTGTTGTGTATTTCTTGCTTTTGGTGATTGTTGTGTGTTCTTATGTTGTTTATTGCCTTGTCAAATAACAAAAATCAATAAACATAATTTCCAAAAAAAAAAAAAAAAAACTTTCATGAGAAGATCGTTTATCCAAGACGACTTGGGAAGAACGTTTTCCACAAGGACACGAGTATCGACATGGTGTTCTTAGACTTGATAATCAGCTCAGGTGTGTCTTGCTTTCTTGTGTGTGTGTGTGTGTGTGTGTGTGTGTGTGTGTGTGTGTGTGTGTGTAGGTGTGTGTGCATGCATCTAATCAAGTCCAGTGGAAGAAACGCGGACAAATTGCAGCTGTGGAACCATAAGATGAATGGAGTGTGTGTGTGTGTGTGTACGCATGTGTCTGTGTGTGTGTGTGTGTGTGTGTTTATCTATGCATAGACCTGCAGCAGTGTTGTGAATGTGTATTTAAAGTGTGTGTGTGTGTGTGTGTGTGTGTTTGAGTGTCTGTTTGTGTTTTAACGCCATTCACTGTGTGTAAATGTGGATTGAAAATGTGCATGTGTGTGCGCAGTTTTATATGTAAGAGTAATTGTGTGTGTATATCCATGCATACAGCACTCTATGTATAAAATGTGTGTGTGTGTGTATGTGTGTTTGAATGTGTGTGTGTGTGTGTGTGTGTGTGTGTATTCATGCTATCCACTGTATGTACTCTATATGCATGTAAAATGTACGTGTGCGTAATACAGTATGCATATTTATTTATTTGTGTGTGTGTGCAGTTTTGTATGTATGTGTAATTCTGTGTGTGTGTGTGTGTGTGTGTGTGTGTGTGTGTGTGTGTGTGTGTGTTGCAGCAGCAGACCCTGAGATGTTGGTCTTGGGGGAAAACAGTCGGGAGCTGAGGTGTCAGAGCTACGATGTGCAGATAAACTTACGTTGCCATGGCGTGCCACTAAACAGCCTATAACTCACTCTCTCTCACACACACACACAGACACACACACACACACACACACACACAGACAGGGAGAGAGAGAGAGAAGGAGAGAGAGAGCATCTGTTGCACATTTACCCTGTGGTCATGGCCTTGTGGAGCCCCCTTCTTCTCCCTCTCTGGATTGTTTTCTCTGATCACTCTCGCTCTTTTCCTCTCTCAAACCTTTCTCTCTTTTTTAATCTTTTCCTCTCTCCCTCCCTCTCTCTTTTCCACCGAGCAGCCTTGATTCTCCCCTCCATCTCTCTCTCTCTCTCTCCTCTCTCTCAGGATTATCATCCACCCCCCCTCCTCTGTCTTTTAGTCAACCATCCTTTTGTTTCCTCTTTCCTTTCTCTATTGTTTCCCTTGTCTCTTCTCCTTCGTACCTCAAACCCAGATTTGACATCATCAGATTTTTATCTTAAACCCTCAGGAAAGTGGATTTCACTAGCCTTTATTCTTTGCTGACGTCACAGATTAATGTCTCTGACTTTTTACCCATTTACCATTTAAGGTTTCAAAGACCAGACAGGCCATTTAGCGGACGTGAACACTGTTTTTGGAAGAGGTAGTGACTGATTTGGGCGAATGAATCTGTGATAATGTCAAACGTGTACAATCCCTACTGGATACTCTGACTGATGAAACCCAAACAGACAAAAAACAAACTTGATGTTGCTAAAACAATGAGTCATGGAAAAGCAGGTATAATTTGGTTAAGGTTAGGCTAACCCTAGGCTACTTACATGTAGAAAGCCAATAAACCAGAGGATGAGTTAGAGGATGAGAGTTACAGGATGATGAGTTAGAGGATGATGAGTTAGAGGATGATGAGTTAGAGGATGATGAGTTAGAGGATGATGAGTTAGAGGAACAGTTAGAGGATGGATGAGTTAGAGGATGATGAGTTAGAGGATGATGAGTTAGAGGATGTAAACCCACCGCTGCAAAATCCATCACTCTGTAAGATGTGAGTGGGGAAATCGGTCAAGATCATCCTGGATCACTCTGGTTTTTGTGGCTTTACCTATCCATAGCTGCTAATTTATTGACTTTAAAAAGCCCCCCCTCCTCCCCTTTTTTTTTTTTTTTTTTTTTTTTTTTACAGTTTTACATTTAGATCATTTTATTATTGTGCTTACTCTACCTTACCTACACGTATCTATATATCATATTAACAAGTTACTGGGGTTTTTTTATTTTACTATTTATACCTTTACTTCTTTTGAAGACACTGAGCTGGAGCACAGCAAGTAAGAATTTAATTGTACTGTGTACCTGTACCTGTACATATGACAAATACACTTGAACTAATTTTTCTTGATAAAGTGACTCATAAGGTTTGCTAGTAAAGCATAACATTGGCATCCGGCGATTTTATTTGTGATTTTGGTTTTGAAATTCCAACGGGGAACAAGATTTTGTTCCAAAACGGAGTAAAGGCTGGAAAATGAGTTTTTAAAGCCAGAAATCTCAGCGCCTGGAGAAGTAATGGTTGACTCATTGGTATTGATCAACAACCCTATCAACCCTACACAGGAGATGTTATGGTTTTTATGGTTATTTGTGACATTTTGTGACCATAAAATATTTGCATTCTATATGACCATTTCCTCTGAAAAAGGGTAACAAGACAACACAACTGTAGAGAGATCACAGATGTGTTTCTTGTGGCTTTAACTTCTCTCTCTCTCTCTCCCTCTGTCACTCCAAAGAGCCTTGATTCCTTTCATTCTTTCTTTTCCCACTTATTTCTACTCTCACACTTTCCCCACTCCTTCTTTAACCCTCAGCGTGTCTCTCTTCGCTCTTTTTTGTTTTGTCTCCCTCTCTCTCTCTCTCTCTCTCAGATATAAAATCAGACCGTTTGGTGTTTCCACTGTGGTGTAATTGTCGTCTTTAGTCTCCTTCCAAAGCTCACAGCAGCTCTTTATCTGATCAAGGTTATAAAGCCACAAGAACACACACACACACACACACACACAAACACACACACACCCTCTCGAACACACACACTCTCTCCCTTACGCAGACACACACAGGCCCAAACATTCTCACACACACTCATTCACGCTCTCTCTCTCTTACACATACAAAGGCTTAGACACTCTCACAAATGCACGCATGCACGCCACACACACACACACACACACACACACACACACAAAAGCATGCACGCGAACTCTATGTGACCTTGCCTTTTGAAATCCTTCCGTTACTGGTTTTATTCATCAACCCACTGACAGGGAAATGGTTACAGTCGCACTGTGGAGTTTATAGTTTTGTTTCCACGAATTCACACTGTGAGAAATACGATCAACAAGTCACCAGAAGTCCATTCATGAGCTACAGAGCGACCAGGGAGAGTCGGCCAATCAGCAGCCAATCAGATTTCCATGCTTCCTTATTTCCCTGCCGATTTGATTAGTTCCACCTGGCGAGTGCAAAATGGATGAGAAGTTGATTCCAACCATTCAAAGCCTTCCCAGTTCTCTTTTATTAGACAGACTACAGGAATAAACGTCTCCGAAACGATGCTTGGAGAACGGCTGCGTCCATCCTTAGGCTCTGAAGTCATTTTATTGCGTTTTTCTTGTTTGTTTTTTTATTAATGCTACCTAATAAGCTAGCTACAGCTACATTAACCCTTCAAAACAATTTAACGCTGTGAAAGTCAACACCAAAGCAGTGAAAAATATTATTTACCTGTTCGAAACTTTGTAGCTGCCAGGTGCCACCGCAACCCTGACCCGGGGAGGTCAGAGAATGGATGGACGGATGGACGGATGGAAAGAATTTATATAAAACTAGAAGGGCACTCGGAGAGCGCAGACCTCTGCCAAGGTTCGTGCTATTATTGCTTGTTCGTGAGTCGGATCCGGATCTGCTCCTAAATTTAATGGGTTCTTCCTTGGCCCATGCTACGCCCTTCCACCAAGTTTCATGAAAATCGGGCCAGTCGTTTTTCCGTAACCCTGCTAACAGACAAACAAACAAACAAACGGCACCAAAAACATAACCTCCTGAACTGAAATCAGTAAGATATTTAGAGTCTGACATCACTAAGCGATGGAGATAGCATCTATGGACTACGGATCTCGTCTCAACATTCATTTTGGCTCTGTATGGGTTTTCAGCGGTGATGCAGGCCGTCATATCAACATCTGTTCAACATCAAAAACTATGTAGAGTATAGCCACCTTTTTTTTTTTTACATCTCCTATTACACATTTACATCTTCATAAATTGCAAACAGGCAAAATTACTTTGTATGATTTGAATCTTAATCACATTATTCAGAGAGAAATATCTACAAATCATGCATACGTTCATACTGACACACATGGTACCAGGACAACAGGACTTCATACTGTATATACAAAAAAGAAAGAGACATGGTTTTCAAAATGAAAGTCAGTGATTGGAGGTGACTTCAGGCCCTGAGCAGCCTGTACCGGCGGTTGACTGCTGGTGAAATATCACTTCAACAAGGGAAATGCTAGACTCTCCAAGCCCCCATCAAATCACTCGCCAACTGTGTGAAGTGGGTGTCTGCTAACAATGTGTTTAGTGGGTTTCTGTCAACAGTTTGTTAAGTCTGTGTCTGTAGGCAAAGTAAATGTCAGTCAGTCAATAAAGAACCGGCAGCGTGGCATTTTAATAACATGGATCAGTTTCTGTGATGGAGGAGGAGGCACGTTCAGTCGCGGTAAATCTTCTGCTTTTAACGGGAGGGAGAAATTGATACGAGAGTCAGGAAAGATCGAGTTCTTCTCCAAATCTAGAAGTGCTGACTGTTAACACAAACTGCTGATGTCAAAACGGCTTCTTTAAAAGTGCTGCAATGCAAAAAAAAAAACTGTTTTTTGCTTGTATTTTGTTGTTGCTGGTTAGATACATTAACGATATGCAAGTAATGTAATGGTTTCTCACCGATTATTCCTGTTGAAAACCACCTGAGAGGAACAACAAAGTTTTAAATTGTATTAATGCCTTGAAAATGTTTCCCTCTCAATGAAACTTTGCAGCATTCCTTAGATGTGAGATTCAGGAAATGCGTGCAGTGAAGCATCTCTGTAACTAAAGATCAAAATACTGATCAAAATACTTATTTTTTTCCGGGGTGTGTGTGAACCCTTTTATGGAGGTTTATCTAATTGCTTTTTGGACTCTAATCCCCTGAAACTCTGCATACTTCAGTGAGTTGTTTATGTGCTTTTTCAGTTTACTCTTCTATAAAACATATTTTACCC
This sequence comes from Centroberyx affinis, assembly GCF_046629955.1. NCBI lineage: Eukaryota > Metazoa > Chordata > Actinopteri > Beryciformes > Berycidae > Centroberyx > Centroberyx affinis. Next base: position 97,294 of record NW_027281186.1, on the reverse strand, counting down.
ATTATCTACATGACATTACGGTTTTGAAATGATGGGGAGATGCACAACAGTGCCCAGCAAGAACAGGCATACCAGTGATGTGCAACTCGTCGACGATTCATTCATTTAAAAAAAAAAAAAAATGAATGACTTAGATGTAACAATTTGCAATCGGTGCAACATTAGTGGAGTAGTTATGAATGATGTGAAGTTGGTTGAGCATTACCAGAATGCACAGAAAAGCAAATAACAGCCAGTAGTTTCAGTGAAGCTGGCCACTCTGACAGAAATTGATTGTGTTTTCTCTATTTCAGAGACATTTCAGGTGAACCACTTCTCCAAACTGTACTTGTGTATTTTGTTCATGCAGGGAGAAATGTACCAGGAAAGGCTGACTTTTGAAGTCTTATATATCTGGGTTTGGCTGATTATTCAAGATTATACAATTAAATGATGAATAAATTGGTCTTGGCAAAGACTCACAAAAGCAAAGGTGTGGATGTCAATTTTGGAAGCAGAACATGTTTAATTTACTACCAACACAGTATCAGATCAGGTTGTTATAATAGTTATAGTTACTATAGCTATAGCTAAACTTCAAGGTCTGGTCAAGTGGTTAGTAGAATAACTTGCTGGTAGACCAATGTTACCAAATAATTAATGCCGCAAACTAAGTCAGAATTAGTACAGCGGTCAGAACTGATTAAACATAATTTTTTAGAGCATTAGATTACGTTATGATAAAGAATAAAGCTTTAGAAATATTTTTCCCTGATCATGGTCTAGATAAAAGAAAAGAAAAGAATGCAAAATTAAGACAGCTGACTGGGTCCCGTTCTGTGAGGATCATGTCAAGACATTTTCCAAAATGAAAATGCGTTCGGTCACTTAGGAGCCAGTGGGATATGGGACAGCTTATGTGTGTGTGTGTGTGTGTGTGTGTGTGTGTGTGTGTGTGTGTGTGTGCGCACGCAGGAGAAAACTAGGCAACGGCAACTGAATGACAATGGAAAATCCCCAAATGAGTCAGAAACAGCCGACTCTCAGAACGGGATCAAACTCCACCAGATAGCTCCAGATACCAGCGAGAGATCTCCTTACTTAATCCCTTTCTTGTTCTAATTTCACCACAGGCCACAGTTTATTCTGTCCAACCCTGTAAAAAAGGCTGTGGCCGCAAAACATCTAAATAAAAATTACAACCAGGCTTAATGTGGAACCACGACTGTCACTAAAGGGATTCCATTATTGCTAAATGTGTGGGGAGGGAGACAAATGAAAACCTTGTATCTCAGTAAAGTCAACGTTTTTAGGAACTAAAGAAAAACAAAAAGCTTACTTTCACAGTGACAAACAGCAGGCTTTGCATGGCTTCACTGGGCTCCTGGGTTTATGACATTTGCTCAACCGATACCAGCATGTGCAAGCGTTCAGTTCAAGTCAAAACATAAAGATCACCGAAATTAGAGTTACTATGTTTTCACAGGACTGCTGATAAACAGGCTTTAAACCACAGCAGCTCCAAATCTGTAAATTTTACCACCCAGCGTCCAGACGCCTCTAACTCACCACAACTGTTACTTTTAATAAGTGCAATTAACAATATGGTACGATAATTTTACCATTCACAAGAACCAGAGATAGTATCATTTTGATGTATTGATTGTTTGATTTATTGATTGTCTGATGGCTTGATGGATTCATCCCTCATTGAAGAATCATTGTGGTATCACACATGACATTAAATGCAATTTTGGTGTTTCTCAGTTTTTTTTTTACTTAAATTGAAAGTTTACACAGTCCTTTATGTGCCGAGTAAGTCGCGTGACCCGAGAGTCCATTTGTTATATTTTAGTGTCTTAGAAAAATAAAAACGAATTTCTTAATTCATGCAAACATTTATATTTTAGGCGTTTAGCTGAAGCTCTCATCCCAAACGTCTTATAACGAGTGATCAGGATTGGGGGCATTTCACTGATCAATCATTTTGCTGCTGCTGAGGATCGAACTTGTGACCTTTCTTTTATGAGATGATCTTTCTAACCGCTGGGCCACCCTGCCTGCCGGAAAAAACATTCCTGTTACATTTTGGAGACATGAGGTTGTCGTTCAACAGCAGTGTACATGTAATACCTAAGGCATGTGGGCAAACTACACTTTTAAAACGAGGGGTTCATCAGCCGCAACCCTAAGATCCGTACAGCTCCTCCCTCGCACGGATATCCTTAAACAGTTCCTGGAAAAACAACTCAAATATTAGAGGTTCTCGGAGGTTCCGGCAGGGTCCATAAATCCTTTATTAAGGGGTTCAGGGAACCTTCCAGGGTTCCCCTATGTTTGCAATCTGAAGAACCCCCTTACGGTCCCGTAGAGCCATTTAACTTTTTAGAGTGTACATAAACAAAGCCTCTCGCCAGTACATAAAACTGCATCTTTGATCTGGTAATGAAGAGTGCTGTGAGTCAGTCAGTAAATCAGTTTTGGTTTAAAAAGACAATTAGGCTAAATAAAGACATGACATGAACATTAAAGTCGTACCGAATAAAAGAGATTGTACATCTGAGGGAGACAGGACAAACAAGGGAGAGGATGACATGCAACAACAGTTGTGAGCCAGACTCAAAGCCACAACATGCACATGGCGTGCACTTTAGCCTGCTGAGCCAATATACTGAAATATATATATTTAAACGTGAGGAGTTGAGGAGTGCGTCATTGGCGTGTGCACATTTGAGGCTTTTTAATGAACTGGCAGGATTTTCCATTTATTCTTAGTTGAAAAAAAAAAAAAAATCTCTGAAAAAAAAAAAAAAAAAATAGCGCTTTAACCTTTTACCTACCAATTGCTATGAATGTTGAGGATGGAATATGTATATCTATATGGTAATTACAGATGTTAACGTAGATGTCTCACTATCTACTGCATGCTGGCTGAACTACTGCTGCATTTTGACTCCCACAAAAAAAAAAAAAAAAAACTTTTAGCTGCTGATGAAAGTTACATGGAATGATCTAGTAACAAGTCTGCAGTACTAATGCAGGATAGATGCAGGATGAATGCATGAAGCTGGACTCTATACACTACTAATATGGCATAGGGGCAAGATAAATGCAGGATTTCTACAGTGGTTACAGTCCTAGTCTGATAGGTGGGTATGCAGTGATCCTACCATGCTACCATCTACACTGAATTCAGTCTTTTTATGATGTAAACTGATGAGGTGAATCCAGGTAAAAGCCATTTATCCCTTATTGATTTCCCTGATTAAATCTATCCAAAGGAGGAGATGCAGATAAAGAGAAGCAGACGAGTTAGAGGAGGATTTTTTTTAGCTTTGAGATAACCGAGATGTGGATTGTGCAGAAGAGGCTGCAACTCAACATAAGGAAGATGTTCCTAATATTTTATACATTCAGTGGGAGTTTTTTTCAGTAGTAATCAAGTTAACAGGTGGGTATTCTGTTGAGGACAGGTGGATTTACAGTTTCAATAGTAACTAGGCTAATAGGAAGGCATACTCTAAATGCTTGTTTTACTTTATATATATACAGTATATACCCATAACTACACCGCTGTATCCAATAAAAGCTAAAAGCCTTATCTCATACTCCTGACCTGACTAGTTAACCAAGCAGACATAAAGAATAAACTGCAAAAACGTTTTTTCAACTTCACATTTTCAACTCTTGACGACTCTACTGCTGCGATTCTTCCTCCCAGGAGGTCAAATCAAGTTTATTCACTTTTAGTACTTTTAGCAGGATTGTCACAGAAAACAAAGCATTTACATACAGATAAAAAAAAAATGGATAATAAAAAGAAGACATCGCACAACAAGAGATAGAGCAAAGAGGAGAGGAGGGAAGTGGGGGGGGGGGGGGGGGGGGGGCTAAAGATCAAGCTGAAAATGTGGGACCAATGTGGAACCACTTAGGGCCTGAGCGCACACCACATAAAGGGTTAAAGATGGCGAGGGGATAAGTGGAGCTCGTTTCTCGCAAATTTGACAGTGGTAGTTAAACGGTGAGTTTCCCCTCCAAGCTGCCAGTCTAGGGAAGCAGATGAGGCTCTGCTCTCCTCCTCCTCCTCCTCCACCCTCCTCCTCTCTCCTCTCCTCTCCTCTCCTCTCTCCTTTGCGCTCATTTTGTTTACGGTCTCCCACCTCCTCATCTTAGCCCTCAGATATCGTCTGCGGCGAAAAGCAGGAGGGGTTTTTCTCCTCTGCTCTCCTTTCTCCTGTCACCTTCACCTTTGTCGTCTTCGTCCCCCGCTTTGGGCCTTTCGAGATTTCTCCTTTCCGCTTTCGTCTCGTCTCCCCCTCTCCTCCGTCCATCCCCTCATCTCTTAGCCCTCCTCTCTTCGCCCTCTGTCTCCTCGTCTCTCTCTGGTCCTCGCCGTGGATCTAAACTTTCAGCCCTGGAGTCCCTGCAGATGTCCGCAGCCCTGCGCTGAAGCGGGTGCTAGCCAGCAGCCTAGATGCATTTGCGACTCTTTGCCATTTTGACAACCTTGCTGTGTGATGTGATCAGGATGGGCTCCGGCGCCGCGCACAAACGAAGTGGTGAGTGTCTTGGAAAAATGATTTTCAACCCAGTGAACTCGTGCACTGGGTTTAAAAGATTGTTTTGAGGTTTTAAGCGACTTGTAAAACTTTCTGCACTTTCTTGGGGATAATTAAGGCTGATGTTCTACCAGATGTGCATGATAGTAAAGCAGGAATTGACTGAAATAAACTTATTGTGCAAAATATGTTGTACATATGCACAAAATGACATGAACATATGAAATGAATATACTAGAATAAGTTAAAAGGTGAAATATTTACAAAGAACTTATTGAAGAAACTTGATATTAAGGGAGCAATATCTAAAATAAAGAAATTGTTAATTTCTAAAACAAAGGTAAACATATTAAAACTACAACTACACAATGTGCCACATAGACAACTCTTATCTTTTTACCACACAAAGAGCTAAAGTTGGTCTTTTTGGCTGTTAACTCTTTCTATGGTGAAATATTGATTGAGATGAATATAGGAAAAATAAACAGACTATAAAGATTATTTTTTGGGGGCATTTCTGCTTCATTGGACAGTTACAGTGGAGAGACAGCGGGAAAGACAGGGGATGATACGCAGCAAAGGGGAAATAATAATTTACAGTGAGTGAGCAGGTAGGGGTTCAGTGCCTTGCTCAAGAGCCCTTCAGACACACAAACTGCAGCATCCATCTTCACCAGTCATTTAGCCTCATATTCAGCCTTCATATCTTATTGTTCTTAAACCAAGAGAAACATTCTGCAGTGAGGAGCGATAACTCCACTTGTTTCCACTGCAGCTTCACTTGTTTCAGGAGCTTTCTAGAAATGAGTGTCAGTGTGTTGAAACCAGTCAGAAAAAGACAGATCACTGCACTGCTATCAAGAAAATGACTCTTGATTCTAGTAAAATTCTTCGAACGAGTTGATTTGCATTGGAAACAAGTGACATTATCTAACAATCATTAACTTTTAAATCGTATAAGCTTTGTTTCCCAGTATATATCAAATATCACAGTCAGAATCGGACACACTTTAACCGCCAAGTAAAATAAATGTGCAGGAATTTGTCTTGGTGACACTGGTGAAGCTGCATGATGCAACACAGGCACATACACACTCACACACCTTGTATAGGGACACCAGGAACTCATATTCAATACAAGAAGGGGAAATTAAACCACCGATCACCATATCACTGTCACTGCTGGGTGAAAACCTCATATTCCTCAAAAAAATCACTTTATTTACATAGCACCTTTAAAAACAGAGTTTACAAAGTGCTTTGACAGACAAAATAAAAGCAGAATACTCAAATTCCGAATTTAAAAGGCAATAAAACAATAATAAACAGGGATTAAATTCATAGGAGGACAGGAGGAGGTGGAAAAGAGAAAACATTCAAGTAAATAGTGGTATAATCGCAGGATGAAAACCAAAATAAATAAAATAATGCAATACAAGTAAGATAAAATTAAGATAGAGTTAAGATAAAAGACGTAAAAAGACAATAGAGAGACGATAAAAGGATGATAAAAAGCCGATAAAGAGACGATAAAAAGCTGATAAAAGATAAAAAGACAACATCACATAAAAGCAAGTCTATAAAAATGGGTTTTAAGAAGTGATTTAACAGAAGTCACTGATTCTGCTAGCCTTATCTCCTCAAGAAGGTCTTTCCAGAGCCGAGGGGAAAACCCTGATGGAAAAAAGCACGGTCACCTTTAGTTTTAAGTCTAGACTTTGGAACAGCCAGAAGGGCCCCGACCGAGGATCTGAGGCTGCACACCGGCTCATACGGGGTCAACATAATCTGTTATGTAGCTTGGAGCCAGATCCAAACGTGCTTTAAAAGTGATTAAAACCTTAAAATCGATTCTAAACCGAACAGGGAGCCGATGGAGAGAAGCCAGGATTGGGGCGATGTGATGTGATGTCGTCTGTTTGAACCAGTAAGAAGCCGAGCTGCTGCGTTCTGGACTAGCTGGAGGAGAGAGAGTGACTTTTGGCTCATGGCAGAAAAGGAGGATGTCAACTTATCAGGAAAACTAAGAAAAAGCAGCCTTGCTCTCAGATTGACCGCCATGCATTTTTGAGTTTATCCAGTGGGTTTTAAAAGGGTTTCATAAGCCCAGGGGGCGTAGAATGTAGAAGAGCGTGTAATCCTTCAACTGAAGTTAAAACATGAAAATGACCAAAATTGGCGTTGGGGGGGTTTTCACATGACACACAGCGATATGCGATCAATTTCCAGCTTTCTCCAAAGTTGGAAATATTTATCCTCTTTCCCATGGATGTCAGAAATCGAACATTTTCAGTGTCACCGGCTGAATCTGGATCGTTGTGAAATCTAGATCAAATTTCTTTCCGCTGTGTTTTTACTTTTTGCGCATCTCACAGATTTTTCTGTTTTCATGTCGCTCCCTATTTAGCTTTCCTCCGGCAGACGCTCCCCAGCGCTTGGAAATCCGTCTCAGATCCAGATTTTGTGGTTAATGAGATCTTATAAACCAAATCCCCCCCCTCCCCCCCCCCACCTAAAAATAAGTCAGATGCACAGCGGCCTTCAAACTCACTGGTGTGTCTGGCATTTCCTCAGGAATTCGCACTAATAGAGGGGGATCCGGTCTCAATTACAGCCTCGTTTGGGCTTCCGACGTTTACCTCACCGAGCACCGAGGTGTCAGATAATGACTAGAGGGGCTGCACAGAGCGGTCGAGTGCCACCGAGTCCCGTGTCAACGTAACAGACCGTGACAGCAAGATTACACTGTTATTGTGACGTGTTATTACAGGAAAATGAGTGAGGGAGGGATTCTGTCAGTTTCAAATACAGCAGCTTTAACGAAGTCGGACTCACATGGCTCTGAAGACGAATGAAGGATGAAGAGTAAAATATGAAACATCTTCAGAAATAACAACAATCACCCTTAGTGCAGGTACAGCAGATGCAGTATAACTAAAGGTGCAACTCTCCAGGTGATGAAAAAAATCTGAACTGACTAATGTAACATGTTACAAAATATTGAGTCCCTGCATTATAATTAATAACCTAATTTTGACTTGATCCTGTACAGTGTGACTATTACGATATGAAGAGTTTCATTCCAATATGAGATATCTACAATAAAAAAAAAATGACAAAATTATTTCTTGCTTAAAAGTTAAGCACATCTAAAAACTATTGAAGTTTTAGAGGGAAACCCTTCATGTGCAATGTTGTGTGAATGTACATTATATAAAAATACTACAAAATAATACAAAAATACTATTGATTCAAGACAGGTTTTGTTCAGGCAAAGGGAAACGGGGGATGCAGCTGAGTCTTCTGCAGGAAACTCAAAAGGAAACTTCCAAAACAAAATATGACCCAAGTCCTCGCATGACAACGGACAATTTTGTATAAAATAATCCCATGAGCGAAATTACCCGTTCCAAATGTCCCAAATGTCCCAGATGGAGGTTTTTGAAGCTAATGGACTGTAACAGCTAGAAGCTCGACACCATTTTTAGGCTTAAAGGGTCAAACGCTGGCTGTGGCTGTGGGAGGCTGACCTGCTGTCACAACCCATCACTTTATACAGAGGAGATTTACATCCACATTTTATCCTTTCCTCCTCTCTCCTCCTCTCCTCCACTCGCTCCGTCTCCTCTCCTCTCTCCTCCCTTCCTCTCCTTCCCTCACCCCTCGTCTCCTCTGCTCTCGTCTCCACTCTCACCTTTTCCTTCCTTCTCTCTTCTCTCTCTCCCTACTCTCCCACTCTTTCTCTCTTTGTGGCATCTGGACTTGGTTCCTATAGCTGTTAAAGATGTTACACATACACACACACACACACACACACACATACACAGCTGAAACGGTTTGAAGTATTTAAGAGCGGGAAAGTTGAACCCAAGAAGTCAGGAGGTTGAAGCCATTATTATGTCCATTAGTACAATTTGTGATGCTATATGGTTACGGTAGGCTGGGTAATTGTGAGCATCTGTAGCTGTTTTACAGGCAAAAGCGCCAGGAGAGTCACATGAAATTGGTATTTTTTTTGACTAGAGGTTATTATTAATATTATATAGAAGCACTGGTTGCTGCCTGTAACAATAATATAGACATCAGCTAGACTCCAGAGAGACATGTTCAAACTGTAGCCTTTGACTCTTACATTTTTCACTAGGGTTATAGGGTTATTTTGCTTATTGGTTATTTGCTTGTAATGTTGATGATCTTGGGATTTGATCTTATTCTACTGCTGTGCTTCCTGTTCAAAGCCACGCTGGATAAGAGCGTCACATTTAATTCTGAAAACGTACGGCCAAAACATCAGGCCAAGTCGAAGAGAATATCGTTTGACGACAAATTTCAAAACTCGCTTATCGTCGCTGTCGGGGGAAAACGTTTTGTCTCCAGTTTTGATGATGTTTGTGTTTTCACTTTAACTGAAGGATTGAATGTTCAACTGAAGGATGCCAAGCTCCTCTATGGGTGAAACCTATGAAACCTTTTCAAAACCAATTAGATCAACTCAAAAATCCAAGCTAAAAACAAGGCTGTTCTTCTTTGTTCCTGAAAAGTCGACATTTTGGAGATAAAAGGTTTTCATCTGTCAACAGTCTTATATCGACTAAATCCCTGGGGACAAAGTGGAGCATCTATATAGATGATTGGCTGGATATTATAATTTCTTGAAATGGCTTGATGTTATTATTACTTCAGAGGGAAAAAATGATTAGAGGTTGTTTTATCAAACGCACGCAGCTCAGAAGGAATTGGCCGGAAAGCTCCCCTCATTTTTTTTTTTAAGACATGGTTTCCAAATAAATTTCAGTTGATTTTTGCTTCATATTTTTATTCTCTATTATAATGATAAAAAGTACAACATCAAATCTGGACTCATGCCCAGGTGTAAGCTGTCTTGCCGTACCCAATCGACACCTTTCTCTCAGTAGAATTACGGAAACTGAAGCTTATTCTTCCATCACACTCATAAGTCGCGCAGGTTAAGAGCGTCATCTAGAAGCCTAAAATGTGAAAACAAATATGTCAGAGCAGGATGACGAGCTTCAGTAACACAAAATCAATTCTCATCCCACAGATGTCGGAAATCACGTGTTACAAATGTGCTAAATAGCAGCAGATCCGGTGTCAGCTCCTGCACAGCCACACGTGTGCCATTAGGGACATTTAGCCACATCTTGTGTTGTTTTAACACGTCACCCCGGCTGCCACGTTTTTCTTGTTAATGTACACATTGTGGTGCATTGTGGGTACTTTGGCTCAGACTACAGAAGCGACGGCTGCTGTATGTTGCAGGGGGAAAACCCACCTCAAAACACAATTCCTGTTATTTCCACCAGGGACGGAGAGGAGGGGGAAGGCGCCTGGACTCACCTTGAGTTTACTCACCTTTATGCAGAATAGAGTTTACTCTCCTTTTTAGGCTGACGTAAATCTAAGATGTAAATTTACAGTATATGTCATTAGTTTAGTTTTAGTTTAGTTTTATTTTGCACAATTTAAGAAAATACACAAATGACAAAGATAACAAATAATAAACAGTGCAGGGAGAGGAAGAAAACCCAATGGGCTTTATTTGAAGCCTCCACCTAAAAAAAATTTAAAACTTCACAATATTTTGGAGAACACAAAAATAAACATACAGAAAATAATATGACTACATAAAAGTGATGGCAAACTAATAAAAACAAAATATATATAAGCAACAACAACAATAATAACAATAATAATATCAAAATTAAAGGCAAAAAATGTCATGTCATGGTAAGTAATATCAGGAGAGAGAGCATAAATCTGTGCTTTTCTGCAGGTGTGACTGATTTTTGTTTCTATGGGTGGATGTTTACCTTAAAAAAGAATATAATCCCACACACTGTCTGCACTTGCATGACACTTTAATGTGACGTTTTGGCCAATAAGACCGAAGACTGAAGCCTGAAAGTTTTATTGACCGAAACGTTTTATTGACCGAAACTTCACATTAAAATATCACGCAAGTGTAGACAGTGTGCAGGATTATATTTCTTTCTCAGTATCTACCTTTTTGATTTTTGTCCTACACACCTGTCACTCAAAGACTATTAGGTGTGCAATTTTTTTTTTCTTTATTTGGTTGTTTGCCTTATAATGATCACTGACTGGCAGTTTTAGTTTACCCATCTTTTCATTTATCACTACATCACTAAAATTCATGCACTAAAAAAATGTCCATTGTAACAGCTGGTCTTGTTTCCAGAAAATTTTTAAAAACAACAATTAAGACATAATACATGTGAAAAAAAAAAAAGACTGCAGATAGGGTGAGACAACTTCATGTTTTAAATGTACTTGCACTTTGAAGAGGTTTTTGGAAAATATCTTGGAAAAAAGGCATATCACTCTGCCAGTATCAAGGTTATATCACCTAATCAAAGAAAATTATTTAAAATGATTTGATTGGCAAAGGAAACAAGTGAAACTCTCAGCACATTCTCTTATCTATTCAAGTATTTACAACATCTGATTTTAAGACTCAACACAAAATTGAATTAATTGTTAAGTCGGACATATTTAACAGTGTATGATAATCGCTAGTGAGGTATAGATTTATGTAGATGAACAAGTCACTCCCAAAGGTGGAATGTACAAAATATTAGGATAATATGAAAAATCCATGTTCCAAATGTCTAAAGCCTTAAAAAAAAAAATTCTTTGATTTGCTCGCATTGAAGTAAAACTCATTCGTTATCTTGAGCCCTTTTCTCACAAACTAATGACAATTTAGATGTTTTTATTTTTTATTTATCTTTTTTTTTTTTCATATTGTAACAGTTGTGGGATTCTGGACTGGACAGGACTTTCGATCAACCTCTTTTTCTCCCAGATCTTTTTCCACATTTTACGGTTTAATTTGAACACTCTACCGCCACTCAGAAATCAGAAGTTTTCTGTGATTTGTCAGGAAGGAAAGAGGTGATAACGTTACAGTCTGTCATTTTTCTCTCACTCTTTGCTACATTACATGTGAATTCAGTTTTAGGGTGGAAGTTCCCTTTAAACTGTAGCATGTTTCCCTGAAGCCCCAGTGGAGCGTGTTCCACCTGGTGCTTGTTAAAGACCCGGCGCAATCCCATGCGAGGTCAAAGGTCAGTGTTTTACGCTACCTAAACCTGCCGCTCCCCTAAAAGTCCCCTAAGCCTGCAGATCGATAGCATATGTGTCGGGAATTGTTTTTCAAACAATGGGTCGGGACCCCAAAGTGAGGTCCCAGCGCTCATCAGAACGGGTCCCTGGGTTATTCTGGAGAAATGCAAAGTTATCTCTACTCTGTTCTACTCTGGTCTCTACTTTGGTGTCATCTTTTCTTCTTTATTCTCCCCTACTGATGACCTACTGCTGACAGCTCAGTTCTACTAAGCAGAGATTTCATAAAGTGTTGTGAGTGTCGCCCGTGAGTAAACTTTGGTAGTGTCTTGGGTTGTGTATCTTCCTCCATGATAAAACCCCAAAATCAGTGATTCTGTGATCTGTTGCTCCTGGTAGAGGAGACTGGAGAATTGTGTTTTTTTTCTCTCTCTCCATTCACCGCCATTGTCTGGAGGAACAGTCTGAAAATCACACTTCCAGCACATAAACTAACACAAACAAAGCAGATTCTGACAATATATTAAAAAAAAAAACAAGTGTAACAGACCGGATTTTAGTGTTACACTTGTTCAAACTGAAAGGTTCAGGTTCAGGTTCAGGTTACTTTATTTGTACCCGTAGGTAGATTTGGTTTGCAGTAGAGAGTCATCCATCTTGACACACATTAAGAAACAACACAAACAGTAGACAAACATAATAAAAGTACTCAAAGTTCCAATCACTAAAACTCATCACTAAACCACAAAAACTAAAAGATAAAATAAATAAATAAACATTGCCTCTATATCATCTGTGCAATGTTGCTACGACTTGTTCATCTGAGCGATGGCTGCTGGAACAAAGCTGTTTTTATACCGCTTTGTTCTGCACTTTGGGGACTATAAACCTGCGTCCCTAAAGGAAGAAGCTGAAATTCACTGTGCAAAGGGTGGGAGTCGCCATTTAAAATCGAGCCAGTTATCCGCTGTAACTGTCTGGTGTGCAGGGACGCTGCTGGGTTAAGCTGTGACTCACCAATCAGCCTGCTGGACCATTTCACAATCTGATTCAAAGAGTTTAATAAACATAAAGAAAGCGATTCACCTAAAAACAATTCAGCAACATGTCTAGTTTTTTTATATATTGTCAGAATCTGCTTTGTTCTCGTTGGTTTATGTGCTAGAAGTGTGATTTTCAGACTGTTCCTCCGTACTATGGCAGTAAATGCAGAGAGAAAGAAACACAATTCAAAACAATCTCTTCTATCGTGGGCAACTTTAAAAACCTATCCTGAACCCATGCGAGGTCAAAGGTCGATGTTTAGTGCCACCTAAACCTGCTACACTGAACACAGATCGACAGCATAATGAGAATTGTTTTCAAGCACTGGTTTGGCGGCCCAATGTGAGGTCCTTAAACGTGTCAAAATGGGTCCCTGAGATATACTGGAGCATTGCAACTTCTGCTGGTATACTACAATGTTTTCTACCGGACTTTATTGTAATCTGATGTATTCCAATCTGCTCTTCTCTACAATTGATGCTATTTCTGCTATTAATTCCATTGCTGTCAACTCATGGCTATTTAAAAGCCTTTTCCATGAAAGATAAAACTTGGTGTCGCTACCTAAACCTGCAGTATCTAAAACTCCATCTAGCCCGCAGATCTAAAGCACATGTGGAGAGCCTGAGTTCCTGAAAGTGGTAATCTGTGAGATCCTCTTTCATTTATGTAGTCTCCATCTTTGCTGTGGCGTTTCTGCTCTGCACTTCCCACAGATCACCTGTCAATCAAACCGTGTGTGGGCGGAGCTTGGATTTTCTGTTGCTGCAGTTTGAGTTTCTCTTTTCCTTGTCTGTTCAGCCATGGTGGATATCACTGCTCATGCTAACTACCCAGTTCTTCTTCTTCTGTTTATTTCAAATAAACCGGAAACGTAAAACGCATCACTTCCTGTGCGGCAGAGGATTTTTCCCAGGAAAGAGCTACCAGACACCGGCTCTTTAGAACAGACAGTGGAGAAGCTTTCATCAACTGGATATAGGTTGAATCACAATTGTGATATATCCATCAGTGATAGAGAGAAGCAAAACCGAAATTTATTTATATGAAAATGTTGTTGATTACTACTTTAAAGTTTGGGTTTGACCACCGAGGTTAACACATAATCTAATGTGTGACTAGTTTATTTAAAAAGTTTAATCCGGGCAGGAAGAAGTTGTTTAATACTTTAACCATTCATTGCAAATGAATGTATAGAGTCAACACTTTTCTCGTAGCATACATTCAATAAGCTTTCTATACGTATTTGTTAGTTCATTTTTGACAATATTTTTGAAAGCCAAAATGAGGGACACCTGTACCTCTACAGTCATCCATTGGTTTACATCTACATTTTAGATATTTAGCTGATACCAGTGACTCCAGTGAAGTCACTTTCCTAAGGACACTTGAACAGGACTCATGCCTCTTGATGGACAAATTGGCTTTGCAGGGATTGAGTCTGTCACCCTCCACTTACTGGACAGTCTCTCCAACCACTAGGCTGCTTTACCTTCAGTGAGAAAAGCTACAGTTTTTTTTTTTTAACTGAAGGAAAAATTCACCCGGGATTCTCTTCCACTGTTGGATATCATCAATCTGTGATGTTCAACACATTCCACCAGGAGTTATTTTGTGATGAAGTGTTGTAATTGACCTTTTTGGTGAGCCCTCTTTTCCTCAATCTGCCTCGTCTACTTCTACTTGTTCATGGTTTCCTACATTTCCCAGAATGCCTTTCAACAACCCTGAGCACAAGCCTGAACTTGTTGCATTCAGCTGTGGGTTATAGGTGTAGGTGGAGAGAGCGATAGCGATAGTAGTTCAAGAGTTTTTTGCAGTCGAGAAAAAGTGAGTCGTGTCCCTTACTCCAAACCCAACCTGTCTCTCTGCTGCATTGCATTCTGGTCTCTCTCCTGCTCCTGTGGGTGGAGAAACTGGTCTCTCTCCTCTTCTACGATGGATCTCTCCCTGTATGATTGTTGAACGTCTCTCGGTGCAAAATGGCGGCTCTAGAAAGAAGCCCTCGCTCTTTGATTCTGAGGGACTGACACCAAAACCTGACGTTTACCGCTGAGGTTTTACATCCTGAAACATTTTCTCATATCAAATTCCATCGTAACTGCGTTTTAGGACTGCTTCCCTTAACTAAAGATGCCAATACCGAACCAGAGGTTTTTACACTGGTTGTTGTCGGAGGGGAGAACATTTTTCATTCAGCATTCCCCCACACAGATCCTCTAAAAAGCTCTAAGCCCCAAATATTTTTCCTTTTTGTCTCAATAGAGGTGGGAGGTTTATAAACAAGCTGTAAACACCTGAGATTACTGTTACAATCCAACATGATGCGTGGGATTACCCAACATCTGCAGGGTTATCAGCACACAGATAAAGGAAGATAGTCTATTTCTACCTCTGTACTCCCTCACACAGGTGCTGCACACCGCACAATATAGATGGCCCAAATTCAGTCTGGGATGCTGTGGTAAATAAAAACTACATTGCATTTTACTTGACAACTTTACAAAATCTCAACATTTAAAATGAATGAAAATAACCATCAACAAACAGCTGTAATAATTGGAAGACTTGCCTTGCTGACTCGTTAATGCTGACTGTGTTTAATTGCCAACAAACAAATTAGCAATTCTACTGAAGCATAATAAAAGCTAAAACAAGTCATCCGTTCACTGCAGGTTTTTAAAATAATTAATTGTCTCTCCTTTAGTTTTCCTGTTAAATTAAATCTCATTTTCTTTCTGCTGTCCCAATTTTGCACTTTTGATTTATTTATTTGAGAAGTAGCATTTCTTTACAGCAGTACTCTCCTGCAAGGACTCCTTATCGATACCATTGTAAGTCAATGGTTTCTCACAAAATCCCTAAAATTTTTTCTTAAATTGTTCTAGTATAGTATAGCTTGCCTGCAATAGTATGACTGCTGACTCTCAGTAGCATTGCCAGCAAATGACAAAATGTTTTTGCAGTTCAAGGTTCACTCAGTGCAAAATAACAAAATAGCTTTCAGCAATGTTAAGTAACACAACAGTCAGAGTTATAAATAACCTTATATGTAAGAACTAAAACTCTTAAGTTTGAATCTATATTGCCTTTTTTCCACTTAGTTCAGCAGCAAAATATTTTTGTAGCAATATTGTAAGTCGTAACAACAAAATTATAAATAACTTTATATTTAAGAACTAAAACTCAGGTAAAGAATTTGTATTGCTTTTCTTTTGCACTTAGTTCAGTAAAACATTTGATCTTAAATTGTGCGTTCAAACAATTTAAGAACTTTTGTGGCATTTATCAATACTCGCGTACTTCCCGCTTGTTCTTAGGTAAGATCAAAATGTAAGCGTGCCCTGGACCACATGTAAGCCAATACGCACAAAAGCCAACTTGCGTTTTGTGCCGTGAAATATTAATAATGATGAAAAAGCAATTTACTTCATAAAACACAGAAGAAAAATGTTCTACAATTATTTATTCATTCAATAATGTTAATGTTAATGTTTGTAGGACCAACTCCGAGATGCTCTCAGCTCGGGGGGATCGCCTTGATGGTCCAGGCGCGTTCTGGGAGGTGGATGGCGCTCCGGAGCCAGATGCATCTGAATAATAAAATAAAGACTGTTAATACTATACTAATATGTTTTTTGTTTCATTTATTCATATACCAATGATTTAAAATGGGTATGTAGCTTAAAACAAAAATGGGCATGGTAGGCTATAGATTAGGTAAAATTCAAGTGTTTTTTTAAAAATATGTTTAATGTGGAATCAAATGAAGCAATCACCTTAATTAAATTCCCTTTGAAGATTAAAAATTTGGATTGATGCTTACCATTGTCTTCAGATCTTGCTAGTTGATCCTGGGGTGTGCTGTCTGGTGCTGACGGGACGTTTCCTGGCTGTGGTTGGTCACTGTCCAGTGGGATATCAGACTGCACCCCCGACAGAGAAACCTCTCCAATGACGGCTCCGATACGCTCATCCTTGTTGTTTTGACAGTTCCCTGGCCTCCTCCCGTGGCTGTCATAGTACCTCTGGCAGCAGACACTCGTTTTTTGGTGTCCATTTTCAGATCAAACCATTTTTTTTTTAAATTTCACTAAGAGTTCTTTCTTCTGCACATACAGCATTCATTGCACTGGTGAGCTCTTGCCATGCTTTGCGCTTTTCTGAACCGGTGACCCCACTGCTCACACTTGAAAATAAGATATTTTTTCTTAACAAAACTTCATTAAGTAGAGTTTCTATCTCTGCAGACGAAAAGGTTTTTTTTTCTTCTTGCTGCCCTTAGGTGGCATTTTCCTTTCCTTTTTTTCTTTCTTTTCTTCTTTTCTGTCTGAGTTTAACGTTACCTGTCAAATTGCTGTGGTTTGGTGGTTTGCACACGGCACCTAGGTCTGCTGCCCTTACATAGGTTTATCGGGGCGTTTCCTTATGCTAATTGCAAATTGCCTGGCATCCAATTTAAGATCAAACGCAATTCATCAACATACGCAGGTGGGTAAGAACGGACTTGGCTGTCAGCGCACGTTTCACGAATCCCACGTAGGATTTTCTTATTTTCCTCTTATTGCTTTGTGCGAGAACAAATATAAGAGAAAAATAAGAAAACATTCATGCGTGAGGCCCGATATTCTTGTAGCAAAACAAAATTAAACATGGACATGGAAATAATATTAATTCTACTTTATCATTTAGCCAACACCAACAACTAAATAAATGTCCCGTCGTGTTGAACTGGCTGAAGACAAGCCGGCTGCAGCAGCAGGTTGAGCGGAGCCTCGTCCTCCAGGTGTCAAAACTCGTATTACATCATCAGCTGGTATTACATCATCAGCTGGTGTTACATCATCAGCTGGAGACGACAGTTGTAGAAGAGAGAGAAAAAAAGATTTGATGAGAGATTCGTTAGACTCTGAGCTTAATGAATCCAGTTCCAAAATGGAACCGGCTAACAGAACCCAACCCTAGTTCCAGGGTAATAATCTTGGTATTGAATTTTGTTAAAGCGGCATGAAGTCATCTGACCTCTGGTGACCTGTATTGGTAACCAGTAGGAATAACAGTGACAGTGACAGGATCTTACTTATCGCCCCTTTAAAATTCAACACGTTTTGTCGCTGTAAATGCATGAGATGTGTTTTTCAAGTGTTAACCTTTTCAGAGCTCTTTGAAGTAGATACCTAGGGCACACACACACACACACACACACACACACACACGCAGAATAAACAAGGAAACCGGCAGTCAGCCACTGATATTGTGTGAGAATCAGAGATGCCAATTGTTGAGGCTCACGCACTCTCACCGTCTGCCCCTTCACCTCCTCAGCAGATTCAATCCATCTTTCCATCCCTCCTCGGTTTATTCCATCCGTCTTTCCATCCCTCCTCACCTCATTCCATCCGTCTTTCCATCCCTCCTCGCCCGTCTTTCCGTAACCCTCCTTATCCCGGTCGGATTGGAAGCATTCCTACTTTGACTCTGGAGTCTTGTGTGTATCTGGGAGCAGACATCACAGCTTACTGTTATAATATAATCAGACTTACTTTGGCTTAGGCAGAAGCCAGACAGTCATGCTACCAAGAAATGCAGAATCTATCGCCGGGTGCGCTGCAGAAACCTTCTCAGAATCACATTCACTTTATTTGCCTTTGAGAAAAATGTGAGTGGGAGTTTTCTTGGTATATACTGACACACATATAACAGGCAGTATACAGTATATTCTACAACATATATTCTATCCACATTCTATCTGAAGAAATTGTTCAATTCACTCATCTGTAGTGATGCGTTGATTCCAAAGATACTGAAGAAAACAGAATCCACACTCATCTTTTCACTTGTTTATTCTTTCATTATTTTCTTGGAATTGACTGTCGCCACCTGGCTCTTCAACCCCACTTCTTTAAGACAGTAATTTTTTGGTTTGCCAACCGCAT
The DNA here is from genome assembly GCF_046629955.1 of Centroberyx affinis. Taxonomy (NCBI): domain Eukaryota; kingdom Metazoa; phylum Chordata; class Actinopteri; order Beryciformes; family Berycidae; genus Centroberyx; species Centroberyx affinis. The sequence continues at coordinate 78,666 of NW_027281186.1, read as the reverse complement.
TTTTTTGTTTGTTTTTTGAATAGAAGAATAAACAAGGGAAATGATGTCAGTGCGGATTCTGTTTTCCTCAGTAATAGAGTAAGTTGAAGCCATAGAGAGTGATGGTGAGAGTCCAGCAACATACTATGAGACTGTTGTACTGATGGAATTAATCTCCAATGTTGATATTACTGTAATCAAATGGTTTCATTCCACAGTACTATGTATCTAGTTTGGTAAAAATCTGCTACCTAAAATTCATCAGTCAACATATTAAAACCAAGAATGATTCTACAATCAAAAACATAATTATTTTGTAAGAAAGGTGACTTAAGATGACTTGGAACGTCATTAGCAACTGAAAATGTGTTTTCTTGGTTTTCTCAACCAAGCACTTAAGATACATTGTCTTTTACAAAGCAACACAATTTTTAGCCATCAACTATTTTGTAGGCAATAGGCATTTTGGAACAAAACAGACTTCAATCAAAGATGGCCCAGGCCACCTGACCAATCCGAATATTCAGAATACTCAAAGCCAATAAACAGAGTAGGAAGTCAAAATCTAACCCTTTAAAATCATACAGTGACTCTAAATACACACTCATAAAAATCTAGACAAAAAATGCATAAATAAAATAAATGGGCTAAAATTACTACCATATGATGCAATAAAAAATAATGGTTTGGGGAAGGATGATTGAGGAAGTTTTGTGAGTACTGACTTCAGTTACTGCACCAAAATTTAGTTTTCCAAGGGGAGCAATGTTTATATATTCCACTTTTTTTTTTAAGTGAAACCTATTCTTTCAAGATTGATTGATTCATGATTGATAATACATTTTGTTAATAAATTACATGACTTTTTAATGGATAGTAGAAACGTAAAGGATAAGGCCGGTGTTTTTTAATGCATTGCTTACCGTCAACAAATCCTATGAAAATAAGAAAATCAACAACACGTTTGCTCTACTCCCGTTACTTTCTGACTTCCCATGTAGCGTTTTTAGCCGTCAACCCGGAAGTCATTGGCTCCAGTTGTAAGCTAAAAACCTTTAAATACAGCTCACAAAGACGTAGTTTACATTTTAAAAATTGCTAACTGTTACCACGAAAGGTCAGGCTGTTGTAGTTATTACCAAATCAAATTCAAATGGGAACAAATTCTTCATTACGTCGGGGACTATTTTCTGTGCTACGGAACTACTTTCCTGAGATCGCAAAGTGTTTACAGCCAATCATTTTTTTAATACAATGGAGTTCTATGGCTGCTGGGACATGGCTGCATTGGGCTGCTGGGACACCGGCTACATGGACGAGACTTGCTGGCAAAACAAAATCATTGCTGATTTTGTTATTTTCATAGGATTTAAGCAATGAATTAAAAAACACCAACCTTATCCTTTAAGTCCTTGGTTAATAAAATGAAAACACTTTTTCATTTTTTTTTTTTTTATATATTCATTTTTCTCCAAAATGAATATATGAAGGATTTGTCAATGAGCTCCTCATGTTATTCTTGCCCAGTGAAAAGCTGGACAGGTATTATGGCTACATGTGAATGTCTGCCTCCCTGCAGTATCTGCAGAGCTGTAATTCAAGGAGCTCAATGGGGGATTTCTTCATGGAGTCCAGAAATTCACCTGGTACCTTGAGGATTTGTGATGTATTATATTCTCACATAGTCTCCTTTCCTTTCCCACCTTTTCCTCTCTCTCCTCTCCTTTGTTTTTCTTCCTTCTCCTCTCCTGAACTGACCCCTCTCCTGTTCTCCTCCTCTCCCCTCTCTCTCCCCTGCCGTCCTCCAGCTCACAGAGAGACATCGGAGGACTGTCGGAGCTGTCTGGAGTGTTCCCGCGACAACGGCTGTGTGCGTTGCCCCGAGCGACTCTTCCTGTTCCTGCAGAGGGATGGGATGTCCCACCATGGCACCTGCCTCCACGCCTGCCCCGCCGGACACTACGGACAGAGAGGGAAGGACATCAACCGCTGCATGAGTACGTCTGGAAAATACTGTAGTGTGTGTTCGTGTTTGTTTTTGTCTGACCTTCATAAATATTAGGAGTCTGTTAATATTGAGTGACGCTCCACTTTACACAGTCCATACCTCATTAGTCTCAAGGCTTAATCCAATCCAAAAAAGGCAAAAAGAAATTACAAATTCTCCACCATTGAGAATTGACAACAAAACCACGTTCCTTAGTTGCAACTTAATCTCTTAATCCATTCCAGGAACAGGAGTTTTTTTTAGATTTACTGTACTTACCAAAAATAAAAAATAAATATATATATAAATCAAATTTCTATACCTATTACAGCCAATTTGCTTGAGCTAAGAGTGCAGTTTCTCTCTTATTCACTAAAAAATATATGCAAATCAAGTTGTGGTACAAACAAGCCCCTTCATCACCAATGGCATTTTCAAATTGCATGCTTCAGCTGTAAAAGTAATCCACCAACAATGGCACCCTGCACCCTAAAGCCACTCAATCCTTCTTAAAATATCTTCTTAAAGCCATCTCCTCCCCTTCATGGCAGGAGTGGAAAACAAGTGAAATCAATAAGGGATCATGGTTTTCTCCTGGATTCACCTGGGCAGTTTTACAGAAAGAGCAGCTGTTCCTAATAGTTTGTTTGGTTGTCTCCCTCCCTCTTCCCACAGAGTGTCGGTCTTCGGACTGCGAGCACTGTTTCAGCCGGGACTTCTGCACCAAGTGTAAGCCTGGCTTCCAGCTGCACAAGGGCAAGTGTCTGAGCCGCTGTCCCGAGGGAACCTTCGCCCACCAGACAGACTGCCTGGGTAAGAGACTCCCCGACACGCCGGGACCTTCCTGTCAAAGCTTTGAACAGTTAGGGTGCGTACTTAAAGGGGCGCTAAGTCACCTATGACTTAATCAACCTCTATTAGCCCCCCGTCCCCCCAACCCCCAATCCCCTTGAGTGACGGTCACCTCGAATTAAAGGATATATTTGGACCTACAGTATATGTAATTAATCTCTTCCATCCCTGTAGTACTTGGACCCACAGACAATATTGGCTCCTGAGTAGAGCTGCAACGATTAATCGATTAGTTGTCAGCTATTAAATTAATCGCCAACTGTTTTGATAATCGATTAATCGGTCTGAGTAGTTTTTTAAGAAAAATAAGTCAAAATTCTCTGATTCCAGCTTCTTAAATGTGAATACTTTCTGGTTTCTTTACTCCTCTATGACAGTAAAATGAATATCTTTGGGTTGTGGACAAAACAAGACATTTGAGGACGTCATCTTGGGCTTTGGGAAACACTGATCCACATTTTTCACCATTTTCTGAGATTTTATCGACCAAACAACTAATCGATAAATCGAGAAAATAATCAACAGATTAATCGACAATGAAAATAATCGTTAGTTTGGACTTATTGTTGGCAGCAAGAGGCAACAGGTGCTCGCTGTTTCAACTGACAGCTGACTCTGGAGCCAATATTGTCTGTGGGTTCAAGAACTACAGGGACGGAAGAGAAAAATTATATATAGGTGCAAAATTGCTGAACTTACACTTTAAAATGTCTAGTGAAGAGGTAATATATCACCTACGTAGAGGCAGCGATGGTGCAGCTTTGAGTTTTACATGAATTCACAGACGTTTTTTATTTTAAACCCAATTTACTACCAACCCACATTAATTTGTAGGCCCATTTAAACCATTCCTCTGTCCTCAAATCAGCGAAACATTGTTCATATTAGGGAAAGATGAAAGCGGTCTTGAAATTCCAATGGGAGTTTCTGTTCTAAAACAGGGAACAGGCAGGAAAACGAGTTTCAAAGCCAGAAATCTCAGCACCTGGAGAACTGATCGTCAAGTCATTGGTATTGATCACCAATCAACCACCCGCAGATATATTATGGTCTTTTTGTGCTCTGGGGGGATACAAATCACATTTACTGCCCCCTTAATTTACTCTTGATCCAGGTGTTTCACTGTTTAAAAAAACTTTTACCCAAATAGCACACCTGAGATTCGCAGTTTCACATCTGGAATCGCCCGTATAACCTTTTGTGAATTGTATTGTATTTTTATTGCCGTTTCAATTCACTGTCCATTCTGACCTGAGTGAACTGACAGTGCGCTGACCCGAACGTGCTATAAAAAGTAGCTGCTCTGCTGAATGCATCAGTGGAGCTAATGTGAGGGGTTTAATGAGCACCAGGCCTTTCCCGCAAACCGCTTCCTTTTATCTGACAGCGCTGCTTCTCTCCGTTTCTGTGGCCACTTATCTGTAGTATTTCACCTCTCTGTCGCAGTGCTACAGTATCTCTTTGGTTCTGCTGCCAATGTTCTGCTTTGATAAATGATTTCTTATCTTATTTATAGTTATTTGAGGTGAAATCATCTTTCTGCACCGGCAAATTTTTAACCTGTTTCATTAAAATATAACTTGTTTCAGTAAACAACCATGCAACAAGGAAAAGAAATCTTGAAATTTAACAGGCAGACCATTACAAACATTTTCAAGACATGCACATTGGATCAATTGTTTTCAAACGGGTGATTTTTTTATTTTAAAGTTCAAAAACTTTTTTTTTTTTTTACAGACAATACTGAAATAGGCTTGATGACATAAACTCACCGAGCACTTTATTAGGAACACCTGTACACCTGCTTATTCATGCAATTATCCATTCAGCCAATCATGTGGCAGCAGTGCAATGCATAAGATCATGCAGATACAGGTCAGCAGCTTCAGTTAAAGTTCACATCAAACATCAGAATGGGGGAAAAAATGTGATCTCAGTGAGTTTGACCGTTGTTGGTGCCAGACGGGCTGCTTTGAGTATTTCTGAACCTGCTGATCTCCTGGGATTTTCACGCACAGCAGTCTCTAGAGTTTACACAGAATGGTGCAAAAAAACACATCCAGTGAGCGGCGGTTCTGCAGACGGAAATGCCTTGTTGATGAGAGAGGTCAGAGGTCAGAGGAGAATGGCCAGACTGGTTGGAGCTGACAGAAAGGCTTCAGTAACTCAGATAACCTCTTTACAGCTGTGGAGAGCAGAAAAGCATCTCAGAATGCAACACAGTGAACCTTGAGGCGGATGGCACTTTGGTAGCTGGTTGACACTGAGCTGAAAGCTGATACCTACCCAGTATTAGTATGGTGTTCCTTATAAAGTGCTATATGAGATAAAAAAACGCTCACTTTGTTTGATTGCACCATAAAAGTCCTGATCAACACCAGTCGTTTTCCCAGAAGCCATTCCTTTCACCTGACTGTTCCACCTCTCGGTTCTGTGATGTCAAACTGATCTACAGCACTTCATGTCTCTTTCTCAACTGTGTCTTTTCTGACATGGAGCCAAGCTTCCATCGCACACATGACTCACATTAAGGGGCTTAACCAGATGTTTCATAATTCATCTTCATATCTCTCTGTGCATCATCCCTCCCTTTCTAAATAAGTGAGATATATTGTCGAACTCACTCATCAGTTAGTGTTGTTTGGGTCTCCAGATTCCCCCTCTGCTGTCCACCTGCACCATCTGTAGCTACTGTTGTTTCTTGGCATCAGCGTCACATCTGGATTTCATGGTCATGTTAGGTTTCATCTCTAACTGTTGGTACACACCGCAAGCAACTGCTGGAAACCCATTACTTCTCTACAACTCCAGAAATGTCCAATCTTGATCCCGGTTGCCGTGTTTCCATGACAGCATGGAAAGGCTTGCTGCGGCTCAGTTTATGTTACCTTGCGAGGCAGCTGGATTCGCGAGATCACGTTCACGCGAGAATCCATCTTGCCGGGCTTCAGGTTATGTGTTTGTGGCCGAACCACAGTGGTGCGGACCAATCAGCGTCCTGTGAGGGCAGCTGGGGGCGTGGCTTAGGTGTGACGACAGCGAGAAGCAACTGTTGTTGTTGTCTTTCCTCTTCGGCGCTGTCCTACTACGTCATACGGTTCGTTGATCTGATTGGTTGAAGTTAGCCCGTGATAGACGGTGATAGACAGATGGTTCATCCAATCACCTGTCAAGTATTTTTTGAAAGTGCCTGCCCTTTTCCAAACAGTTTCCAAGGACGACTTCTCAGATGATTCTGTGTAACAAACCATCTGGCGCGTTACAATTTATGGGCAGTGGTGGAAAAAGTACTCAAATCCTTCACTTAAGTAGAAGTAGCAATACCATAATGGAAAAAATACTTAAAAGTTCTGCATTCAAAAGTTTACTTAAGTACTTAAGTATCAACAGTAAAAGTCCTCATTCTTTCAGAGTGTTTTTTTTTACTGATTACTGAAGTATTAACCTGTAAGAAGTATTTTAATGTTGTCGGTCTAACTGCTCCATATACTGTTGGGGAGTTTAAACCCTAAAAATGCAACATGTTTAATGAGTTTTTGTATGTTTTGCATGTAAAACCTTATTCTGCAAAGTAACTAGTAACTCCCACCGGCAGATAAATGTAGTGGAGGAAAAAGAACAAGATTTCCCTCTAAGATGTAGTGGAGGAAAAGTAGAAAGTCTCACAAAATGGTAATACTCAAGTAAAGTGCCAGAACCTCAGAACTGTACTAAAGTACAGTACTTGAGTAAATGTACTTAGCTACTTCCCACCTGTTTATGGGTGACATCGCCCATCAGCAGCCAATCACTACCAGAGTTGCTATATGCCCCACATACTGCTGCAACACCATTGGTGCTTTAGTTAGCAATCAGTCATCTACCTCAAATAATAGCAATGTGTCTGCCAGCGGTCTTCATATATTATCTGGCTGTCAAAATACTCACTTCATGGTTTAGGGTTATAATTTAGTGGTTTATCTTCTTTATCTTAACCCCACATTTAACACAATCAGCTGTTTTGTCATATTTTTTTGCAAAAGCACACCCAGCAAGATACTCCAACAATCGTTTTTCACACCTTTATCTTTCGAGAGCTCTGATTCTATACTTGAGTAAACATATGAAACCGTTTTGAAAGTTTGAAAGAAACCGTTTTTTCTTACGTGTCTCAATTTGATGTGATCTGATCTTATTCAATTGCACCAGATTTGAACTGAAGCCATTTCTCTCTCTCATCTTCCTTCAGAGGATTGTCTTCTGGCTCCGCTGGGAGAGTGGAGCGACTGGAGCGCCTGTCTCCGTAACGGCGTCTCCTGTGGCTTCAGGTGGGGCAAGCAGACCAGGACCCGAGTGGGAGGGCTGTCCGGAGGAACGCCTGAAGAGAAAGCGGCATCGCTCTGCCCGTCCCAAAGCGAGACGCAGAGGTGCAGAATGAAGAAAAAGTGTCCCACAGGTGAGAGGGAGGGAGGGAGGGAAGGAGGGGACGAGGGAAGGAAGGAAGATGATGGTCAGCGAGAGAGGAAAAATAGATGCCCTGGAGATGTGAGGAAGGGATGAAGAGGAAGGCGGGAGTGAAGAGGAGACGTCCTAAAGGTGAGATGAAGAAAGGGAAAGATGGAAAGAAACAAAGAATGGGCATCGCACAGGTGAAGGGAAAGGAGGGAAGTGGCAAGAAGAGAGTTATCAAGGTGAAACAGAGGGAGGGAGGGAGGGATATGAATGAAATGAGTGGATGTGCTTAAGGCAAGATGAAGGGAGGGATAGGGAGAGAAGAATTGAGGAGAGGAAGAAGGAGGAGAAGAAGGAGACAGGCAAAAGGAGACAGGCAAAGGCAGGGAATAATTGAAGACAGAAGGAAATAGGGAAGGAGAGGAGAGGATAAAAAGAAAGAGAAGGCAGTTCAGATGATAACAGAAGGAAGTCAGAGGAGGAATGAAGGGAGAAAAGGTTTGAGAAAAGCAGGAAGAGAAAGAAAGCAGCAGCGGCAGATTAAAGCTTAGAGAAGCGGCTTGACACCGGAAATCTGCTGGTTTGCATTAGTCCCCAGACTAATTGGAAAGTATGTGCGGGCAGTGAGTGAGTAACAGGCTCCTCTTCCTCCACAGCTACTGTCAAAATGCCCTTGAGGAAGACACTTAACTCAACATTTCTCTAGTGGAGCCGCTCGGTAGCCAACAGTAAACACTGAGGTTGTACTGGGAAGCGACCAAGTGTGTGAAAGAGTGTGAATATGAAGCAGGGAAAAGAGCAAAGAGCTCGCTAAACAAACTCCCTGGCTAAAGGTGCACAGCATTTTAACATCAACAAAGCATTACCACATTGATTTTTAAGACAAAATTACCGTAATTACGTAAACAAACAAGACCATTGCAGAGAAGATTGACAGCATTTTGCAGCCTTTACACTGTGTTTTCCATTGTTTCTCCACCCGGTGGATCTGGAGGGAAATCTGCTGGATCGCTTTACGGCACAAAACAGGAAGAGGTTCTGTTCTTCCAGAGCAAACGGAGCTAAAGCTGCGTTTACGTCATACTGGAAGAAGCGCCAGAACGGGATGATATCTCCTTGCTACAACTTGGAAGTGTTTAATTCGTTGGAACGCCATTGGTTGGAAGTCATTTTTATTTATGAATCTAAAATCAACCATAAACACACTGCTGCAGATGTAGAGTAGCATCTGAAGTAGTAGTTTACTGTATTAGTGTGAATATAGCTGATAATTTGGATTTTTATTACCTTGGACTGCCGACACCGGTGGACTCCCTGAAATGTGTGGAGTGTTGTGTTGACACATTTCTGCAATTTACGATGCCAAGTGGGAGATACCGGAGCCTATAAAACTCCCACGACCTACATGTACTAACCACTCTGAGGCTGACGTGAGCCGTTTTCCCCAGCCGGCAGCTCGTATTTACGGCGAATCCAACAGGACATGAACACAACATTGAGTTTCTCACAATGGAAGATGGTGGAAGGCTGATGGAAAAATCACCTCTAGCATGTTGATCCTCTTCAGTAAAGTGAGAGAGAAAATAATAAGTGGAGTGCCGCCTGAGAGGGAGAGGGGGGGCAAGGAACATCCTCTTTACTACAGTAAGCAACAGGGATTATGGGAAATGTAGTCTACATTTTAAGAAGCGATAGGTGAGATAGAGGCTACCAATCATACTGACCATGGTCTCATGAATTTATGGTAATTATACCAATGAATCACAATTGATTTGACACATATATTGATGTTTAAAAATGATAAACTTAGTGTCTTTAAACCAAGCTAAAGAAGTGCGCTAGAGCTTTTTAGTGGCATAGAGCAACAGCCAACATGCACATGCTCACACACCAGATCTCAGCACCATCTAGCTTCTCAACTAAAAAAAGAGAGGGTGGAACAACCAAAACAGAGAAGAGCAAGTATGAAGATGAATAGACAGATAGCAAAGACTCGTGTCTCTCGTGTCTCCTCTGGCTAAAAATGGAGTTGTGTTTCTTTGTGTTGGCTGCTCGGCCAGAGATAACATCTTAAAACGTCACACGTACTCAGCTTCATGAGAGGTTGATAAGTTTACTCTGCTTTCATCCGAGGATACCCAGTCTGTCTGCAGCTTCTCATTTATGAGATTTTGTGGAACTCGCAGAGATAGGAGCGATCGTGTCCAGGGCAAAACGCACATCATGTGTTCTGTATTTTTCAGGGTCCAAGGCAACCTGAAAATAGACTTTCCAACAGAAAAAAACATATATTGCGAAAGCTCCGTGTTGTGGAATTGCTGTCAATACTGGTTTAAATTGCACTGAAGAGAACAAGAACATAGATTACATGGTTAAGTCCCCTATTGTTAGACGCTCATCAGCAATAGAACTATTGTAATAGAGACAGTGTCTGGCTCTTGTTTTTTACTTTGCATTAAATTAATGACGAACTTCAAATGAATATTTCGAAACATTAAAGCCAGACTTGGCTGCAATTCCCAGTTTCCCCCCAAAACCAAGTTGTTGTTGCGACCTTTTTATTGCTCCGTATTTTCTTGCGCTTACATAAACAACACGAGAAACTCCGAGAAACACTGACATGTAAATAGTTCAGAGGAATGTACAGAGCAATGTTGTTTTTGCCTTTTCCCAATTAGCGAGACAGCCAGCGGTACTTTCTGCTTAAAGCTCCGCAATATTTTTTTTGTGTGTGTGTGTGTGTTTATGTGTGTGTGTTTTCCACTTCTTCCACAATGGAAGGCATGTCGTTTGCAGTAATTATCATTATCATTGTCAGATCGTATGTCCGGTGGCATTAGCAGAGGAGGAAAGTCGATCCAGCAGTCTGGCGCGGGGATCGGGCCCGTGGACCTAATAGCACCCATCTGGGATGAAAGGGTGCTGTGGCATCTCCCTGACATTCCTCCGTTGTCCCAGATTAGACAGCTCTCCTCTTTAATTCCCAGCCTCTTGTTGTCTTATTGTTTTCAGATGATGAGGAGGGACACGGGTCTCATCTCCAGTCCGCTGTCTCCTCTGTGTTTTCCCCTGCCGTCTGCTCACCGATGGCAGCAGACTGTCATGCTGAGCGGAGATTTCCTAGCTTGTTTTCCTGGCAATTTAGCAACATCTAACAGGCAGTTAAGATGTCGCGCTGTCTTTTCTTCTCTTATCCACAGTAACCTCTAATGAATGGCGGGTGGCCTGGCAGTTAGAGAGATCAAACCGGTCACAGGTTCAATCGATACCGCAACCAGTGTGCCCAAGACTTTTAAACTTCCTTCCCAACAAGACTTATCACTGTGATATCTAGCACCTATCGCTTATTAGTCTCATGCGGTTAACCGCAAATTAGCATTAAAAAAGCGCTCACGCTAGATGAGGGTGGGGTATCACATACTGAACAATATAAGTGAGGTCACCCTTCTGATTCCTAATGTGTCACTGACGTCAAGACACAAAATCTCACGAACTCGCGCCTTGTGTGTCCCGCCAGAGCTTTTTCTTCTCCGTTTCCTCTACTCCAGTGGCTCTCAACGTGGGGTCCGGGGACCACCAGGGGTCCTTGAGGGGGTCCCCAGCAAATTGATGAATTGTTGCACTTCACCATTATTTCATTTGCAAGAAGTTAACAGAATTGAATGTAGAAGAATGACTGTTTTGATCATAGTTTCTCTGTTGTCTCTCTACCTACAATAAAGATAGTCATGGAATTCTGGACAAAATCATGTCTAACAATAAAAAATATTCTCCAATTTGGGTTCGAGAGACAAAATCTCATCAAATGGGGGTCCCTGGCCCTAATGTGGACTAAATTTGGGGTCCTTGATATGAAAAAGGTTGAGAATCACTGCTCTACTCTACTACTACTCGCTCCTGTTACTTTCCCTCTGTCCCTCCACTCACCTGTACAGATACGTACAGGTGAGTGGACTGCACACTTTTTTTAGGAAAATAAATGATGTCAGGTGAAAGACTTGATTCTACTGCAGTGAATCACTAAGCAGAAGTCAACCACGACTCTCAAGACATTAGCAATCAAAGAGTCTCTCCATCATTATCTGTAAGCACATAAACAAAGCAACCCAAACACATTATATGAGTCATATGCTTCTCTATCCACGAGGGTTTAGTACATCACGAATCACTGCTTATAAATTTACTCGTAACTGGAAAAGATAACAAATCACAGGCCGTATAATTATACATATTCTGCCCACATGTTGATAACTCCAACAGCCTCTCCTTAGGTCCCATCCATGAAGCCTATAGAATGCCTTTTGCAGCTGCAGGCACATGTTTGGTGTTAGTTTGAGAGCTTATTAAGCTGTATTTATGGTGGCGATAATCTCCCATGCTTTGACTGATTTACCCCCATTACCCCCAACTCCTTTAAAGAAAGAGAGAGGCGGTGCAGCTCTTATGTAGGACGTAATGCGTTGCCCCTGCTATAAAATCGAAAGACGCTGCATAGCTAGTATTTTATGATGGGGCGCAGCACAAATGTAAACTGGAGGCAAACAGTGGTATCCATGGTAGAAGTCCCCCAGCATGCAGCTGGCTCACATCTAGCCTACAACAGGCTATGCCATGTATGTATCCTCCATTAGCAGTCCATTAGTGCTGCAGCCTTTTCTTTGTTGAATTGAATGGGTATATTTTAATGCAAAACTCAAGTCTTACTCCCTAAGCATTACTTCTCATTACTTCTGAATGCTGAAAAGAAAACAAAGCTTGAATTTTATTAGCGATTCCTCTTGGGAGGAGAATAATGGTGCATCTGTTCTGTTCTGTGTACTGTTTCAAGCACTGAACGCGAAATCAAGTACAGATTCGGTACAGACCCACAGCCCATTTGTGGTTTCACCAGCTACAGATAACTAGAAATAATTTCAAAACACATGAAAATATCAGATGTAAGCCATGTGAAACAGTTGTGTACTGTCCTAGCTTTTGGTAGATAAGATGTTTTTAATAGTATACATCCGAAAAAAGTGATTTTTCCTTTTATGTTGACATGAGTGGACAAAGGAGGTTGGTGAGGGGATTTGGTATAAACAGACAGCACAATACATAATCTTATAGATTCACATTAACAATCAAGTAATGCCTACCATACACTAGAAGACTTTGAAAATACTTTTAAAAGACTAAAGTCTGACACCCTCTCACATCCATCTCACATCTAAAGACAATGTGTCATAAGTCACTTTTTAGTGAGTTTTTAGTCACAGAATATAAGATTTTGCAAAGACTGCCTACCATACACTAGAAGACTTTGAAAAGGGCTTCCCCTACTATTCAGAGTTTTCCAATAGATTGTAAACATAGCCTACTTGTGAAGGCTATAGGGGCCAGTCAGACTTGTGAACACCTCTACAAAGTAAATCCCCCTCCTATATACACACACACACTCACACACACACATATGAATGAGAGAAAGGGAGAGAGGGAGCACTGCAGCCAGATTTATATGATTGAAGCTAACAATCTTCAGCTGAAACGTACGGTTAGCTCGTAGGCTAATAGCAAACATTACAGTAGCTAACGTTAGCTTGCAAGTAGCCCCGTTCGGGACAGTGGTTAGCTAGCTAGCTATAGCATATAGCATACTCACCGGGGATTTTGAGGGCTACAGCAATTTCTGTCCACTTTTTTTCCTTCAGAGAGAGCACAACTATTGGTTGTTGACAATATTCATGTCATTGAACTTCACTATTTGCATGAGCCAAGACTAAAGACTTCCGATAATAAGTTTGATTTTATCGGAACGTCAAGACGAGAAAAAGACTGACTTAAGACAGCTGGGACTGAGTTTTCTGACCAGCTTACACCAAATGATCGAGATCATGATTTTATTCCGACATTGGAAATTTGTCTGCGACAGTGAAATCTCTTGAAAAGTCGTTTGGTGTAAGGTCGCCATAATGTAGATTGTTTTTGAAACTGTGTAGTGTAGAAACTACTGACATTACTTTAGAATGTCAATGAATGAGAATTACATCAGATGTGATACTGACTTCAGCCTCCTATACATCCTATGATGGGATATTAATAGTGTGGCAAATATTGCAACAGGACACCATACTGATACCCAAATTATTGAACCCAGAGTTATGCTAATTTATGAGGTATGAAAGCACAAATAGAACTTGCCTCATTCGATCAATTCATCATATGCGATAAATCATGCCAATACAATGTACTTCATGATGAGAAAGCAATTCAGAGCTTAGACAATAAAAGCCTGTGCAAAACATATGTTACCCCTCTGATGGTGCATAGATTTTGTTTAGTTCTGTTTACAAGAGTCTCTCCCACAGCTAGAAAAACAAAGAGAACCGAGATTCTTGTCTGTGATGTTAACAAGCGACACTCTCTGGAGCTGCTCCATTAGCGATGAATAGAGACCACGTGTGACCTTATCAAGCCTGTTTTTTTTGGGGACACTCTGATATTATCCAGGCTGTTTTTACGAGGATATGAGCTCATTTTCTGGTCTGGCACTGTTAGCAAAACAACAAAATTAAGCTCATTTAGGTGTAAAGGCACAAACAAAATCATGGCCAGCCTCTTGCTCATTGACAACTGACACTTTTATGATAGACTCAGGAGGGGAAACTTCTACCATGGCTGCCACTGTAGCACTGATGCAGGATAAGGGACTTGGAAATGCATGAGACAAGCACACGGACATAATATCAGCAGTTTTGAAGACTTCTTACAGTGTCCTGGTGGATGATATTGGACAAAAAAAAGCTTTTGTTGTGCTGCAGAACAGATGTGCAGCTAGTAAAGTGGCTACGTCTGGTAATAAGGCCGCTATCATGATCTAAAGTCATTTCAGCAGAATAGACTGAATTCAAAACTGTGTTCCCCATATAGCAAACTAAATATTCAACAGTCTGTTGAAGTTGGCTAACATTTTCACGTCACGGACACATGAAAATGTCGTTTCCAATTAGTGCTATCGTCACATAATCCTTCCACGGTGAAGGAACGTATAAACTTCACATCATTCATGTCCGCAACACGTAATCTGCGGTTCAGAGTTTGTGCTCATTTCACAAAATTCTGTACGACTGTGTTGTGGGTTTAGTTTCTACATATTGTCGCTGTCCGGTTAAAACCTTATAACTCCAATTTTGTTGATTTTCATGTTTTAACTTCAACTGAAAGATTACATGCTCCTGTATGGGTTGAGAAAGTTATCTGACCCTTGGGTTTATCAAACCTTTTTTAAAAAGAAAAATAGGAAAAATAAAAACTGCATGGTAGTCAACTAAAGACGAGGCTGTTTTTCTTACTTCCTGCAAAGTTGACACAGCGATGTACAGATCACCTCGGTGGAAATGACAAACCGGACCTTATATCAGCTTTTTGGGGGAATATTTTCCTATATCTGAATTCCTTGCAAATGCACGCTGTAGACACTGGGAGCCATTAATTTTCAGCTCAGTTTCTGTCGAGGCAGTGGATGGAACTAAATTTATTGAGGCAAAATCATTGTTTTAATACAAAGAAACCCTAACCCTATGCAAAAAAAACCCCCCACAAAAATCATATATCCACCAACACAGTCAATTAAATCCCGTCTTGACAAAAAGCGACTTATTTTCCGGCTTATGAGGTGTCAGGCGTCGCTACTTCACTACGCGGCCCGTCCAGAGCCGAACCCAGTGGCCCTCTCATCCTGCAACACATGGATCTGGGTAGAGCTTACAGTGTAACACAACACAGACAGCGAGCTAAAGTCAATTCCCCTCCAAGTATCGAATGCATTAGGTTAACGCATAGCAACCCCAGCGCCGCCGCACCCTCGGGGCACGGGAACTAAACCCCGGACAACAGGTACTCATTAAGGAGCGGCGGAGCTGCTAGCTGCACTCTTTCTTCTTCTCTCTTTTCTCTCACTCCCTCTCCTCCAATGTGCTTAAATCATATTAGAGGCAGGTATGTTATAAGTGAAAAGCAAATAGTCTTTTTTTTTTTTTTTTTTTTCTCCCCAGACACTGCCCCCAAAGTTGTTGGCGGGGTTGGAAAAAAAATAATAAAAAAGAAAGTATGTGTTTCGAGGTGGATTCCTGTCATTTTTAGGAGGTTTTGAAACAGCTGTGGACTCCTTGCCAATTGCTGTGTTTTGTTAGTTTGGCTGATTCAATTTGGCTGGATTCAGCCGCGATTCAATTTTGTTCTATTCTATACATTTTTATCTGCCCATCAAAAATGTGGACATTCAGTACGCAACAGTTGGTCTTTGTATACAGTGATATCCATCACATGAATACCCCATCATGCTATGTCTATCCTGCTTTAGTAGGATATGCGTACTTCTATGCGTTTTGTAGAAGTATCGCCCACTGCAGCCTATTCTTTTCCAGTTGCTATCCACATGAAGAGGCATATTGTAACACAAAGTTTCAGGGATGCTCTTTCCTCCTTAAAAATACTGTGAATGTCCCCTGGACGTAAAGGAATAGTTCACCCAAAAATACAAATTTGGTCATTATCTACCCACTCTCATGTCAGTTGACACACTAGTGAAGTTTGTATATCCACATAACACACAGCAAGTTAACTAGCGCAGCTGGATATCCATGTTCTCTAAAAGAACTGAAGTGGCTGAAAACTGGTTTTAGAGTTCCAAAAAGGTTAAAAAATAACCGTAACATTACTCCAAAGCCAGATGATCACACTGTGGGTCCAAACGTTTAATATTTGTCCTTGACAAGTGGGGAAAAATTAGAAGATAATGAGGTAAACATTGGCCTTTTGGACCCACAATGCAATCGTTTGGCTTCAGAACACTTGGATTATTATGTGGAGTCATTATGGTCATTTTTGTCCTTTTGGAACTCTAAAGAACCATTTTCCAGCCATTTTAGTTCTTTTGGAGAAAGCTGATTCGGAGCAGTGCTAGCAAACTTGCTGTGTGTTAAACTGACATACAAACTTCAGTGTTTTGAATGACGAGGTTGGGTAGACAATGAAAAAAAAATTCATTTTTGCATGAACTATTCCTTTAACCTCGAATGTGCAGTTGCCACCCCATGAATTCACAGTAGCCAATAGGGGAGCACAGGGTAAATTGGGCGCCTTTTTACATTTTGTACTACTACAGCAAAATAAATAGATATTTATTTCAAACAATAATTGCTATGCATACTCAAGGTTGTAGGGCATTCATGGAAATTCAAACAATTTCTGTAGCTAGTACAGTTTTAGAAGTAAGATGAGTAAGGGGTAAGTTGAGCCCCTATGAGGGTAAAATGTCACACAACTCTAAACCTAAAAAGCGTTTCAGTCCTTTCACCAGGGCCATCATACAGGTTTGGTTTCCGGGGGAAAACTATCTGTCTCTCCATTCTGTCTCTTCTGCGAAGGCTCCATATTTTTCTTCTATCACTTTCTAACAACTTAACATCATGGTGATATTTTTCTTATTTATTTTGCATAACTTGACTCAACACAACTGTCAACACATTTGTGCAGTGTGTATTTATCATAACCTATTCATAGTACTTCTCCTTTATTGATTTCCTCAGTATATCTCTTCAGTGTCATTCTGTCTATCTTCCGTTCCCTTACCACTCATCAACTCGACTTTCCTTCTGACAGTCACTGACAGCAGACTCCTTTAAATGAAATAATTACCAACATATATTAGCTTCCCCCTCACCCACCAGCTTCCCCCTCACCTCACCTCATCCATACTTGCAGTACATCTGTTTTTTAAAACCATATTTAACCTGGCAGGTTGGCTATATATGGACACATAGCAACCGTCCTGTCACATGCCGGCTTCTCTAATCAAGCCAATGACATGCTGAATTTTATTTATTGTATATGCACTGTGATAATACACAGAAATGGCGTGATAAAACACAATAAGACAGAAAGAAGAGAAAAAATAGAAATTGGTGCAGGTGAGATGAAAAAAGAAAACCCTTAGGGGAATATAAAAAAAAGCATTTTCCCAGTATTCTCTTCTATAGCCGTATGTTGGCATAGTATGATAGAAACGATATTTATGAGTGAACTGTGTGTGGCCAAAACTACAGGCCAAACCAGACCACAGGAAAATGAAAGATTGGTTTGGTTTTTCTTCGCATGTGGTTCGCATTACTGCTTGTAAGATTACCTTCCTGGTAACCTCACATTGGATTGTATCCTATTTGTTACTTTGCAGATATTTAATTGGTTACATCTACTGTTGCGTTTTGGTTCGGGCGTCTCACACGTCGTAGTTATTCTTATTTTCGGGTAGGAAATGGTCACAGATGTTTGATGAGTCAACTGTTGAAAAATACAGGTAGTGATGCTCTGATGAAGGCTTTATGCTGAAACGTGTTTCCCGATGAGGGGTCAGCCCCATGTTCCCTCAGCCCTGTGTTCCCTCAGCCCTATGTTCCCTCAGATCAGTACCTCCGCCAATGAGGGAACATAGGGTTGAGGGAACACAGGGCTGAGGGAACATAGGGTTGAGGGAACATAGGGCTGATGGAACATAGGGCTGAGGAAATATAGGGCTGAGGGAACATAGAGTTGAGGGAACTTAGGGCTGAGGAAACATAGGGTTGAGGGAACTTAGGTCTGAGGAAATATAGGGCTGAGGGAACATAGGGTTGAGGGAACTTAGGGCTGAGTGAACTTAGGGCTGAGTGAACATAGGGCTGAGTGAACATAGGACTGAGGGAACATAGGGCTGAGGGAACATAGGGCTGAGGAAACACAGGGTTGAGGGAACATAGGACTGAGGGAACATAGGGCTGAGGGAACACAGACACGCTCCCCCTGATGAAGCCAAAATGTAAAAAAAAAAAATAAAACGGTAAACTGAGTCTTGCAGTTTTCTGGATTTTTGGCGTGCCGCTCTCCCATGTCCCCCGTGGTTTTCTTCAGGTTTTAGTGATAGCAGAGCAACGAGCCAAAAAGGGCCACAAGAGGAAGTGCACCTGCTCTACATTACAGGTAATAGATATATTTTGAAATGTTCGTATAGCAGCAAAAGTGTTGTGGCAGTAAGCTAAAGCGCACCTTTTTTGATTACGTAATCATTTTAATTATTTTAACATGGCTCCACATGGAGGCCCATAAAAACTCATAATCAAAAGCTGACAGTCTGTTCTTTTGGGTCCTATTCATTACATGTAAGCGTTCAGTTGATGCCCACAGTGAGAGAGCTGGTGGGTTCAGGGTCTTGATCCAGGACACTTTGACTTCACCCGTGGCTGCTCATGGACACACTGCTGCTGCAGGGATCAAATCTGGGACCTTCAGATATGCGATGGTGTTTCTAAACGCTCAGTCACCTTCATCTGTTGATGTGATGTCAATAGCAGAGCAGAATAAATTAAACTTATGCTTTAGACAATATCAAAGGGCTATAGTGCTTGAGTCCGGTCTCTGGAACACGTGTCTGATGTGTCTCGGTCTCGTTCCTTTTTCAACCCGGACTTGTTTTGATCTCGGCCACGACTGGATGTTGACTTAACTTCCCATCTAAAAATAGTATGGTGTTTGGTTTATTTTCTCCCCAGCGCTACATTTAAGGGATTTCACCTGTAGAGGCTACACTGAACAAAAATATAAACGCAACACTTTTGGTTTTGCTCCCATTTTTCATGAGTTGAAATAAAAGATCTAAGACTTTTTCTATGCACACAAAAGGCTTATTCTCTCAAATTTTGTTCACAAATTTGTTTAAATCCGTGTTAGTGAGCACTTCTCCTTTGCCAAGATAATCCTTCCACCTGACAGGTGTGGCATATCAAGATGCTGATTAAACAGCATGATTATTGCACAGGTGTGCCTTGGGCTGGTCACAATAAAAGGCCACTCTAAAATGTGCAGATTTGTGAACAAAATTTGAGAGAAATAAGCCTTTTGTGTGCATATAAAAAGTCTTAGATCTTTTATTTCAACTCATGAAAAATGGGAGCAAAAACAAAAGTGTTGCATTTATATTTTTGTTCAGTATATATAATGCTCCTCAAGCTATTCTGCATTGATTAGTCAGGTCCTATGCATTGATTAGCTGGATGTTGAAGGGTTTAGTCCAGAGCTGCAGCAGATAGATCTACATCTCTACTGATCCTCAATAAACTCCTTAAGCATTATTTTTACATTTGGAAAGACATGTAGACTGTTTATTGCCTATTGGGGTCTTGAATAGGACTTGATTTGCTCTGGTCTTGGTCTTGCAATTGGCTCAGACTCGACTACAGTGATATGAAAAACACCCCTTGAGTTTTTGCCCAATGCGTTGTATTTCAGGGCGTAGGATGGATTAAATCTCAGAAAAGTTATAGCGTGGAATGTGAGGTTCACTTATGGATGGCGTTGGGGTCCCAAGTCTTCAAGTTTCAAAGAAAAAATAAATGATCATGCTCCACTATATCCGAAAAGACATACAGGTGCACTTTCACTGGAGTTTATCTTCTCAGATATCGGACAGGTCAAACTCCAGTGAAAGTGCAGCCATATGTATTTTTTAAATATTATTCACTTATTTATTTTTTTCTTTGAAACATGAAGATCTGGACAGTGCCATCCATAAGTGAACCTCACATTCCACACTATACTCCTGTTTTCTGAGACTGAATCCATCCCACACCCTGACATCCATTGAGAGTCCATTGAGGTATTATCAGCTTTTGTTGGCTAAAAAGGAATAACTACAAATTTGAATGGCAAATAATGCTCAGAGCCTACAGCTACAACCTGAATATGAGATCTGAGCAGCATAAGATATGAAATGTTGATCAAATATTTGTCAGTGACACAGTTTATCTCTAATGAAACAAGCGGTGTACCTCCTTTGCAAACCCTACTTTTCATTTATTTGAATTTTATAACTTCATGGGTAGTCAAGATCACCTACACAATGGACAAAGAACAAGAAAAATGTCTCGAAAAGAGTTTCATAGTATCGGAGGTGACAAGGAAAACACGAATGATACACACACACACACACACACACACACACACACATCGCCCCTTCATATACCATCATACCTTACCATTGACGCCTACAATGGATGCAACCAGCGCACCACGCAACATTTTTTAGACGTTTATTCCCGTCGTCTTTCAAATAAAAGTTGTAGAGAACTGGGAAGCTTTGAATGGCTGGAATCAACTTCTCCATTTTGCTCATGCCTGGCAGAACTATTGTTCATGGGAACATGTTCAAGGGAAATAAGGAAGCAGGGAAATCTGACTAGCTGTTGACAGTTGATGACCATGTCAAGTTCAGGCTTTGCCACAGACTTTTCTCGGCTGACAAGCTTGTTGAGTTTCACTGGCCGCTCTGTAGGAAATAAATGGACTTCATGTGACTTGTTGAATGTGTTGCTCACACTCTGAACACACAGTTAGGGATGCAGCCAAAGTGCAGCATTAGTTCAGCAAGCATGCAGTGTAAAGTGGGTCTTCTAGAATGGCTAAATCTGTATGTGTGTATGTGAGTGCCTGTGTGTAGAAAAAAAAAACAGGCGCTCAGGGCAAAAACACTTGAAAGCTCATACAATACCCATGAAATTAAAAACGAAGGGGCCAAAAATGCCCCTTTTTTTTTTTGCTTTTCGCCTCGTCTTATGTTTTTCTTTTAGCCGTGAAAAATTCACATGTAGGTTCTGATTTGTGGGAGCCTACGATTGGACGACTGTTTCCAGTGTGTTCTGGGTGAGAAAACTGGAGCGTTTGTTTGATCCGAGAACAACCGAGCACGCAGCCTGAAGCAGTAGAAACTGTTGGCAACAAACAGCCGGCAGTAGAAGAAAAGGCCGACCGCACACAAACCACTGCGTCAACAGAAAAATCACACAACCAATATCATAAAAATCTCAACACTCGAGGGGTGGAAGATGGACTGGCTTGGGACGGAGAGTGGGGAAAACAGCACCTTCCTCTTCTCTAAGGCCTTTCCTGCCAGTTTGGTATAGTTTAACTCAACATAAAACAAATGCTAGAGGTACAGATTGAGTGTTTATTTGCCAATATGCAATTCAAATGTGTAGTTCAATAAAACGGACCAAAACGCCCCGTAAAAATCAGATAAATCTACTCATTCAGCTGCCAATGCCCCGCTGGTATTAGGTATTTCTATATGTGTGTGTGTGTGTGTGTGTGTGTGTTTGTGTGTGTGGTTTCACTGTTCCCACATGGCTCCATGCTCCTTATAACTTCACGCTGATTTATTATCCGCTATGCCGATGTACAGTGCATGTTCTGCACCGCAACATGTGGTTCTGGGTGTAACTCCGTGTCGTGGCAAAGAGTCAGGACGGGCTTAAAAGGATAATACCAAAATTGTCACGCTTTTTGCCCTCGTCTAATAAATTTTCTCTTTTGAGATGCGGTCGCGCCTCTGTCATTCTGACATCTCTGTTGATTTAAAGGGATAATGCAGCGTTTTTTTAAATGTGTGGTCGTTCATATATCATTTTTGTGTTGATAGTTTATACTTTATGATAGTTCATACTATATTTATGATGGCTTTGGATTATTGTGGTTTCTGTTTATTGATGGTTTATATGCTCAGGTGTACAGTTATCGATATGCACTTTAAATGTCTGCCTGGACTGTGATGGTATTTATGATGGATGCTATAGATGATTTGGATTATTGTCGTTCATGTTTATTTGATTTGATGTGCTTTAAATGTGTCTATATGTTCTGTGTTGTACCACCAAGTTTTCTAAGTCTAAGTCCACTTCTGAAGTTTGGCAAATTTGTCATTGAGAAAGCCCTGGTAATGAGTTATTGTTATAGTCATTGGGAGCCATTTTATGCCCATTCATCACTGCGATAGTCTTCCAGTTTCAAACTTGAAAACTTGAAAAATCACACAAGATTGGCCAAATTGCTCAAATTACCCATGAAGTTATGAGACCGTAGGGTCCACCTCATTTGGCTGTGCCGGTGTGCTGCTCATTGCGTAGCGGCGTGGGCGGAGAAAAAAACCTAAATGGAGCGCAGGCTGCAGCAAGTTTTTTTACTCAGCTTGACGGCCGAGTAAAAAAACGAGAATGAAAGACGGTGCAAAAGCCGAGGGTGTAGCTGCCCGTGTTGACTTGTTCCTGGAATCATAACCAACACATTTCCATAACTGCCAGCATGAAGAGAGTTATGGTTTTGTGAAAGCCTGAACGACATTTATCAATTTACTGTTTTACCCATCTCCATTGTTCGTTTTCGTCCGGCTGTTACGTGTCATTTCCCCGGCATGAGCCGCTTTTAACCAGAGTGGGAACCACGCACACCCGGGCAGAAACCAGGGCACCCAGTCAAGGGTGGATATTTCATTTCACTGTTGGGGGGGGGGGGGGGCAGTAAACAGAAAAAATTCTCAACAGCAATTCCTGAAGGGGAAACCAAAGGTGCCGCCAAAAGTACTGTTGTATTAAATGTATATAGAGGAAACCCTTATTACTACTATATACAGTATACTGGATAATTGATAGGTAAATAACTTAAGGGTTGTACCAGCATGTTCAAATATTTTAAATAATTATATTAATAGTAATAATAACAATAGTTATACTGCCCCGTACCGATATGGCGGGCACGTTGACGCACAAGATTCAACCGCGAGGTAATGGAGCGAACAAAATGTAGTCTGGTTACAATTGTAAAGGTGTAATTTCAGCCCATGCACCCAGTAGATCAATTTTATTAACAAAGGCATAATAGACAAACATTCAGGTAAACAATAGCAGCACATATAGATCAAATTTAAGGACACAAAATTTCCGGGATATTTCACAATCAAAAAATAGGTGAGAAATTGTTTCTATATTATGTTTGCAGAAGGTTCAAGAAATATCAATGTCTGTAAACTTAGCAATAAGACAATTAGCAGGGTATATCTAATGTAAAATTTTGAAATGTACTTCCTTAGCCTTGTTTGAAATACAGTACTTATAAGGTAAGAGCCAAGCCCTTCTCCAGTTTATGTTCTCAATTTGAGATCTCCAGAAAAACCTGCTCTATGCTAACAGTTAAGCATACATGATAAGTAATCGCATTTAACTGTCATTATCCAAAGTAAATAGACTGGCCTTTTAGTAATAAAAAGTTGTTATTTAAAACTGAAATATCATTAACTCAATATAGCCGATGTAGCCAGGTTTATTTTTTAAACTTCTTCAGGTGATCAACCTTGTATTTATCTGCTGTGCAGTGTCTTGAAGCTGTACAGACTCTCCCACTGCCCACACAGCAGCTATATGCTACTCATGCATGCATTAGAGTTTTGTCAGTGGGTCTCCTCTCGTCTCCCATTCGCTCAGCCCAGCTGCCTGGACTGAGGCTGGACTGAGGATGGACTGAGGCTGGGAGCCCCTGTGTTCACTGTAGAGACAGAGGATCCACAGGCAGGCCTCCTGCTGGGCTGTGAGGAGGCGCTGTAATGTATGTGCATCGCCATCAGCCGTACCAATTTGTTGCCAAATGATTTGGGAGTGAACACGTTTTTTCCCAGTGGTTTGAAAAAGTAGCTACAGTAGATTTCACTTCTGACAGACGAAGTCGCTCGGTGCGGTCTCACAAGTCACTAAATCTAGTGACACAGTTTGCCATAGTGTGTATCATCTTCACTTTCTATGGAAGCAAAGGCATGCTCCAAGTCTTGCAGCAAGAGAGACCTTCCTACAGGGAAAGCAGTTCAAAACACTTATTTTTGTATCATGTTATGTGAAAATTTGACCAATCTACACAAAACTGGAGACTTGGCCTTTTATGATTTAAAATTACTTACCGTTTAGCTTTAGAGCTGCTACACATTCTCAGTTTTACCAATTTTGAGATAATACCAGAGGCCTTACCGTCACTCAACATAATGATCTACTGGGGACACATGGATGATTGATCATGATTGCGGTGTCTCTGTTCTCATCACCTAACAGGTAAACTGACCAACGGGACAAACTCCCAAAAACTTGGTGTTTTCCTTTAAGGGTGAGTCATGTGGGGTTTAGGGAATGAATGGCATTCAATAGAATATCCACAGGGACAACAACACTAGAATTTCTGTTTGTGTGTGTGTGTGTGTGCGTGTACATGCATGATGCATAAGTATACAGTTATGTGTGTGTGTGTGTGTGTGTGTGTGTGTGTATAGTCTGTCTGTGGTTAGGTTGTTATGTGATGAGCAGGGCAGTTTTCCAGGGCAGCGCTTGATTCACTTAAGATGGCTGGAAGATAGTTCGCTCTCATGACATACCAACTACAATCCATCTGGTTCAATGTCTCTGTGTGTGTGTGTGTGTGTGTGTGTGTGTTAGAGAGAGAGAGAGGCATACTGTCAGGCCAGAAAGAGAAAGAGAGACACAGGGAGAAAGAGAGATAAGGAGAGAGAAACAGAGGGAGAAAGAGAGAAGGACAATAAAGGAAAGATGAGCAAGAGATGAGCATCATCGTATGTTTTTCATGATCTTGTTTCCTTTGATATTTCTGTGGGTAGAGACGGGTTTGCCTGCACTTAGATGTGTGTGTGTGTGTGTGTCCATGTTCATGTGCATCATGTGTGTGTGTGTGTATGCGTGTGCCTGCATATTTTGCTGCTGCCGGGCGAAAACCTCATATCTCTAAACTGTCAACTTTTCAGGAAGTAGGGAACGGCTTGACCACGGTGCGTTTTTGTGCTCATCCAGCGGGTTTTGAAAGGGTTTCGCCAGCCGGAGGGTTACAGAGTTTCTCTCAACCCACAGAGAGAGAAGCATGTGATCCTTCAACTGAACTGAGGTCCAGGCAGGAAAATCACCAATATTGCCGTTATGAGGTTTTCACAGGACAGCAGCAGATATATATATACCTGCATCTGCCAGTGAGCATGCATCAGTTATGTTTGTGTACAAATGTGTGTGTGTGTGTGTGTGTTTGTGTCCATGTTTTTGTTTGTGTAAGTCTGTGTGTGTGTGTGTGTGTGTGTGTGTGTGTGTGTGTGTGTGTGTGTGTGTGAGATATGTCCCAGGGCCTCAGTGTGGAGCGACCAGATTTCTGCCCTCCAGGATGGAAATGTAATTAGGCACCAACACACATGTACACACACACACACACACACACACACACACACACACACACATACAGATATGCATACAAACCCACAGACACACACATGTACATATGCACACACACAGGTGTGCACATACAGACAGACACACACACGCATGCACACGCATCACATGTCCACACACATCTGTGCATGTGCACAGAATAAACATACGTAGATCCACTAATATTATGCTCATGCACACATAGGCCCGTGAGCACATGCATAAATGCAAACACACACACACACACACACTCACACACACTCACACACACACACACACACACACAAAGCACAGAGGCATTTCAGGACAGGCTGTCTTAATTCCCAATCATCACAGCGCCCCAAATCAAAGCCACTCTGTACAGACAGACTGTGACAGCATCACTAATGAAGGACAGATTACAAGAACGATGGGATGGTAGAGGAGGAGAGGAGAGGAGAGGAAAGGAGAGAAGAAAGTAAAGGAGAGGAGAGCAGAGAGGAGAGCAGAGAGGAGAGGAAAGGAGAAGAAGATAGGGAATATGAGAAGGGAAAACGTTTAGTAAAGGAAAGGAGATGATGGAAAGGGAGAGGAGAAGAGAGGAGAGAGAGAGGAGAATAGAGGACAGGAGAGGAGGAGAGGAAATGAAAGGAGAGGATGGCAAAGGGAGAGGAGAGAAGAGCTGACTGATTTAAAGAGGAGAGAAGAGAGAAGGGAGCGGAGTGGAAGGACTCAGCCTCATCAGTAATGAAGGGCAGATGACAGCAGGGTGGCATGGCACTGCACTTCCTGTGACTGAAGAGGAGAGGAGAGGAGGAGAGGAGAGGAGACAAGAGGAGGAGAGGAGAGGAGAGGAGACAAGAGGAGGAGAAGAGAGGAGAGGAGAGGGGAGGGGAGGAGAGAGGAGAGGAGAGGAGATGAGAGGGGAGGAGAGGGGAGGGGAGGGGAGGAGAGAGGAGAGGAGAGGAGGAGACAAGAGGAGGAGAAGAGAGGAGAGGAGAGGGGAGAGGAGAGGAGACAAGAGGAGGAGAAGAGAGGAGAGGAGAGGGGAGGAGAGAGGAGAGGAGATGAGAAGGGAGGAGAGGGGAGGAGAAGAGAGGAGAAGTGAAGTGTAGAGGAGAGGAGGAGAGGGGAGAAGAGAAGAGAAGAGAAGAGAAGTGAAGTGGAGGAGAAGAGAGGGGAGGGGAGAGGGGAAGGGAGGAGGAGAGGAGAAGAGAGGAGAGGGGAGAGGGAAAGGGAGGAGGAGAGGAGAGGAGAGGAGAGGAGAAGAGAGGAGAAGAGGAGAGGAGGAGGAGAAGAGGAGGAGAGGAGGAGGAGAGAGGAGAGGAGAAGAGAAGAGGAGGAGAGGAGGAGGAGAAGAGGAGGAGAGGAGAGGAGGAGGAGAGAGGAGAGGAGAAGAGAAGAGGAAGAGAGGAAGAGGAGAGGAGGAGAAGAGAGGAGGAGAAGAGAGTAGAGGAGGAGGACAAGAGGAGAGGAGGAGAAGAGAAGAAGAGAGGAGAAGAGAGGAGAAGAGGGTTTGTTGTAAACAGAGAGCTGAGCCCCTCTCGTCACTCCAGCCTCTGACATGAGAAATAAACAACATAATATGATGCAAAGCAACGTGTGAGGAGCGATCTGCAACCCGACCGGCAGCGTGGGATTACTTTCCTCTGCTCGACCCGCGTCACATGACCTGCCGTCCAATCACAAGGTCGCCAGTTTGAAACCCTCGCCCCGTTTGCGGGTGGAATAAAAACCGGAAACCGGAGAGTTGCGGATCCGTCACTCTTTAGGTACCGAAAGTTCCCATACGACCGGCTCATTTCGATGCCACTTGAAAATACAACGAGCTGAAACATCCGTCCTCTGGTGCTCCGAAACAATCATATCACTCCCAAACACTTCTATACAAAACAAACTGCTAGGGATGGGACAATATATCGAAATACAAAAATGTGAGGTCAGGAAAATGAATCGCAATATCAGCTCCATGATATTCTGCTGCAGTAATCACAAATGAGACTCTTGACCATCACAGTTTCACAAGCTCTCCATCCACATTATATTATTGTCACTTTGTAATGACATTTTTAAATTGTTGTTTACATTCTAGCAGCTAATGGCATCGCTAGAAAGATTTAGAAAGATTTAGAAAGATCAGACTTTGTTGTCGCTGAATCTTTATTTATTACATTTATTTTTTCACAGTTGGACAGATCGTTTTATGGGATGTGAGTAGTTAGTTAGTTAGTTAGTTAGTTTATTTTTATTTCTGTGTCATGCCAAACATCTGGCCCATCCCACATGGGATTACAGGACACCACCATTTTATAAAACATACATCTTCCGGTGATACATATAAGAGCAACAAAAATAAATAAATAAAATAAATTACCACATTATAAAGTACTACTATATTCTTTCAAATAACATATTTGAAATGATAGGTTTCAAATGAACAATACACTGAAAAGAACTGCGACAAACTTCCAGTTTATCTTGATAAAGAGCTTTTCTTCTCATCTCCCAGACTTTCTCCAGGTAACTAGCTAATCTAAATGTTTCATAAGCAAACAGCCAACTCAATCTTTGTGCATCATCCATATTTACAAAATCAATATCTGTTTTTATCTTACTAAACAAAGTATTGCGCAGTCCCCAGTCAACTCATTTTCTATATCAGTCAATCAGCACATTGAACAAATCTGCTTTTCTTCTTCTTCAGTTTCAACCGTAAGTGGTAAAATACCAGATCTCAGCTGGGCACATAAGGCTCTTTGCTTTTTAGATAAATTATATACAACATAATTCTCACTACCATATTCATATTTTATCATCCTAAATATACGCAATTTTGGTTTAGTTCATATATCATCAGCCCATTGCTCCTCATACTGAGTAAACACAGATTCTCTGAACATACGAATGTTGAGCTTTTCGTTATTAAGAAAGTAGTTTATGGAGGGAGTCTGCCAGAGTTTGTCTCTCATTTGTTTGATGTGCAAAGTAAGCAAACATGTGGTCTTGAGGTATGAAAAAGAAGGTGCAGACCAGCTGTGTGAATACCAGTCAGATCTGGTTTGGGCCAGAAATCTGACAACTTTTGGTCCTCGCCATTAGACCGCAGCACACAGGTTCCTCTCATACCGGGGTCAATGCGTCTTAATGGGATTTTAGGGTGTAAGGCGAACGCCGCTTCAGACTTCTGGAGCACAGCGTGGAATATCTGTGTCACTTAATGGATGGCATTTGATTCCAGCTTTCGGGGGTTTCCATAAAAAAATAAGTTATTCTCCCTCCCGAAAACTACATATGAAAACACAGAAGGTCTCTAATTTCGGTCTCTAATTTTACCGTGGACGTCAGCGAAGAAATCGGACCTACCGAAAATTGCATCTTGTCACAGAGGGATACGCGAAGAGACGAGTTTCTAATCCCACTGTGTGTAATACGATGATTGTAGCGCTCTGAAATTGTTAAGAAGAACGGGGCGTACAAACTGCTGGCGACGGCGCTGATGTATTGCTGGCTGGAGAGAGGAGAGGAAGGAAAGGAAAGTCTATCTATCCATCGATTGCTGTGTCAAGGTTATTTATGTGGCGGTGATGCTGAGGGCATTAGCAGCATTACTAGCGTGCTTATACATGTGCGCTCAAGGTGAAGCTGGTTTGTGATTTTTAAATGACAGATACCCTCCGCGTCCAAGGCACAGAGTTACGCAACTTTAAACGAGCACAGATGGACAACAAACTAAAACGAAAACTACATAATCAACAGTGGGACAAAACAAAAATATTTGGATTTGTTGTGTTTATCGTTTTCTTTTTGCTTTTTTTAATCTGACAGAAAGGAGAAAGAACAAAAAAGGAGGCCTGGGAAGGAAGAGGGAGAGAAAGCGACTACGACTCCTGGCCAACGGGACGGCTGCCGACCCGCCGAAGGGAATATAGAGACGCGCCCACAGAGCGGGGCGAGGCCCCGAGGAGCAGCGTGAAGACACACACACACACACACACACACACACACACACACACACACACACCCATATAGACTTACAGCACACAACACATGAGGACACGTGTTTATATAAATAAACAAGACCTGACGGACGTGTCAGCGGTGGTTTTGTAACCCGTGAGGCCAGATCGCTGTGCAATTTGACTGTTTCAAATCAGCCTGTACATTATAAAGCTTTAGTAAATATAAAAAAAAGAGAGCCTTGTTTATTGGAACCTTAAACTCTGAGTGGACATGAGCAGGAAAATGCTTACATTTTATTTCATGTGAGCAATGAGCCAAATTTCCCCACTGAGAAAAAAAAGACATCTTGGTGGCAGCCATTAAAGACGTCCCGCTACATGCATTTATATTGCATCTATCTGCATTACTACTGTGTACAGTGACAGACATTAAAGAGGTTCCCCTTACATGCGTTTATCCTGCATCTATCCTGTGTTAGTACTGCAGACAATTAGAATATTTTAACACAAAGCCCCAATGTCTCTCAGCCAGCTAGTAACCAGACCATTCCTTGTGAATTCCAAGAATAAAAAAAAAGACAGAGACATGTTCAGATTCACAAAGATTGCAGTGGAAGGGGAATTTTTTTTTTGCATTTTTTTTGTGCCTCAGTTAAGAGCCAAGAGTTTTCATCTTACTGAATTACATGCAAATCAAGTTGTGGAGCGAATAAGTCTTTGAAACAAAGCAATGCACAGTAAAATAATCATCAATTGCAGGCACAAATTGCATGCTTCATCTGTAAGACTAATCCACCAAGGCTGGCAGCCTCGTGTCCTGGAGGAGCGCTCCCTGATCTGACTTGAGATTGTAGGATAGAAATATCTCTCTCTCTCTGTCTCTCTCTCTCTCTCTGTTGTGAAGTTAGTGAGCGCAACCTCGATCTGCATGGCCTCGCCTACAATAATGAGATTTACATACAGTATACTTTACTTATGCATGACCGTGTCCAGTGCAAAGAGGCTTTAATTTTTTTGACCGGCGCGGTTAGGCAGCTTTCCGCTCATTGTGCAGTTAGTGAATAGCATGGCTTCTGGTTTGGTCGTCTTGGTGACACAGTGCGTGCCGCTCCCTGTGCAAAGCTTCAGTGCATCTGAGCCTGAACTATGAAGGTAAATATGTTGCAAAATGCGAGAGCTTGTAGACTTGATGTGAGAACTTGTAAAATACAATGTCAGAACTTGAAGAACAAAAATGAATGTGAAGTCACAGAAAAAATATTCACAAATGTGTAGATTGATATTTACATGAATACAATGACAGCTGCAAACTTGTAATCCAACATTTACTCATATTTATTTATTTTACTTGAGTCCATTTTCCAGTACAACCACAACTCTGTGATTACAGCCTCTCGAATCGGTCACTGCAACTTCACAAATGTGCTTATGGCACACCAAGCCAGGGTAAGTTTCTTCCAAAAGCTTTGTTTTGGTAGGTTAGTACTGTGATTACGCACGCCACCAAAACCTCACATTCCTTATAACGTGTAGTAACGTTAGCAAAATGAGAGTGAATGCGCACTTTGACTAACGTTAACTATGTTAGTTAACTAATCACAGTACTAACCTACCAAAACAAAGCTTTTGGAAGAAACTTACCCTGGCTTGGTGTGCCATAAGGTTAGCGGATCTAACTGCAGACATGGAGGACGTCCTGAGGACAGCACATGAGAGCGCTTCGTCTTCCGATTTCTGATTGGTACACCCCCCCCCCCCACACACACACACACACCCCCCCTCACAGCTACAAGTGAGTGAAGTTGCAGTGACCGATTTGAGAGGCTGTAATCACAGAGTTGTGGTTGTACTGGAAAACGGACTCAAGTAAAATAAATAAATATGAGTAAATGTTGGATTACAAGTTTGCAGCTGTCATTGTATTCATGTAAATATCAATCTACACATTTGTGAATATTTTTTCTGTGACTTCACATTCATTTTTGTTCTTCAAGTTCTCACATCAAGTCTACAAGCTCTCGCATTAAGTCTACAAGCTCTCGCATTTTGCAACATATTTACCTTCATGCTGAACCTTTTCCAAACGGTTCCTCCTGGTGGAGCCATAGAGCAGCAAGCGTGCAGTGAAGAGTCAGACCTCCAGAATGGATGCATGTCTCAAGTTTTGAAATAACGTTCTCTGAACATTACATTACAGTGCTCGTTTCCATGGCAACATTATCAAAATCCTTTGGCAGACATCAAGTTGTAGGAGCTTACCATTGTACAGAAAGTTGCTGTTCTATCTGTTCCAATTCTATGATCTTACACCAATAGTTGGAGCATTGCTTCATATATGAAGAATTCATTTCCAAGATGCTATATATCCACTTTGAAAAGAAAAATATACAGAACTTCTCTAAAATACAGGGGACCCTGCAGTCTGTAAAGTTCTCATTCTGTCAAACGACTTGCTTAAAAAGTACCATACTTTGTTTTAATTGTGTACAATAAATCTCATAAAAGTAGGTGTCACTTTTTTCTTTCAAAATGGATATCTATTTTTGAAATGAAACTCTATATACTTTATATATAGACAAATTCTTGAAGTGAAGTGTTCCCCATTGTGTCTCACAGGATTTCATGTTGTATTTGTCAAAAAAAGAAGGAATTCCCACACAGTCAACCTTGCTGCCAGGGAGCTTCACTTATGAAACATTTAAATTACATTTTAGGAACCTAGTCGACATGCTTCTCCTGAGCAACGTACTGTAGGCCAGCAGGTACAGCAGGGTTTGTCAGCGACACATGGCTGTTGAAGGACACATTGACTGTTACAGGGATCTTATCTACCCACTAGTACAGCTTGCCACCCTGCAGCATGTAGCATAATGTTCACAAGTAAGTGAGATCCTAATAAAATAAGATCCAACAGGTCGATTCAAGACTCCAACATGAAGCAGAGTGAGCCAGATAACCCTGAAGGCTCTTGGTACTCAGAAGGAGTGTGTATAAGAGTCAGGCTCTGTGTATGCATTTGTTTTAATGCTTTTTGCCATGCTCAGTGCTTAGGGGAATTACAGTATGTACTTTTTAAGAGCCCTGCAGTGTGCGTATACCAGGCAGTACAGTAAAAGTCAAACAAGCATCAACCAGCTGGAGGCTGAAGATCCTCATACCAGGAAGTAGCTTGCTGATTTTCTAACTGTAGTGGATCCACAGCACTTTGGTGTTAACAGGTGAAGTCTTTTCAAAAGCACATTTTATTTGCTGTAATGACCGGCTGCCTGTACATTATCCCACTTATTAAACAGCTACTTCCCAAAGACATTAATTGTTTGACATGAAATATTGATTTGAAATTATTTATGCCAAGCTAAAGTAATTTACAAGCTTCCGCCAAAAAGATCAAAGTTCAACAGGACTGTCATGGCTACACTGTAGCAGAACTGTAACCACAGAAACATCGTTCATCCTTTAACCAGCAATCAAAAGCTTTGTGTTCTCCAAATAAAAAGTGATGTTAGAAAAATGGTCCATGTTTCTAACCTCGGTTAGCAGGTGCCAGGTAATTTGATTACAATTCAACAGCATGAACTGGACTTTTTGACTGCGGAGTGATATAATTGCAGCAGATGTGGAACAGTTATTCAGAAATAACTGACCTCAGAATACACTCACTGACCTATCAGAACTGAGTATTCAACAAAGCCGTACAGTAACCTTGTGTAATACTCAGGCAGGAGCAATTAACACCTGTAAAAGCAAAACTTTGGCTGTGGATGGTAAGTTTATCCTGTCCACCAGCCACTGCAGCAGGTAACCAACCAACCAACCAAGCTCTTTTCTATTCTGTAAAGCACCATGGCCTCTAAAACAGTGACAGCAGCCACTGTTTATGAAAAGGAGCACAAGTCAAATGTACTGGGAGCAGATTCAGTGTGTGGGAGTTCTTCCCTTTTTCAGAATGGACTTGAGAAAAAGTCTCTTGGATGTTCATATGCTATTTTCTGTCTGTCATATAATATATTTATCACTATTTCTATGACGAAATGGGATACTGTTCCCCAACATGAATGTATATGTTAATAAATGTATATTTTGATACTGCACCCATATTACAGAGTGTGTTTTCACATTTTTGCAGACTGCAGGCCAATAACCATTTACAAGAAATATGTGAAGTATGGAAGTATGAGTTCTGCCACAGAAAATGTCTGATTTCCTAACTTCTCATATCCCACAGTATCCCACAGTCACATTATATACAAGAATGGGGATTTGAAAGTAGTACTACTACTATACTGCTGCTACTACTATCACTGCTCCAACTACTGTTAATACTATTGCTACTATTGCTGTATTTTTACTGCTGGTAGGTTACTAATTAGGGGTCCAAGCACATAGTGCTAGAACCCTATTGTTTTTCCTGGAATTCTTTCTTTCTTTCTTTCTTTCTTTCTTTCTCTCTCTCTCTCTCTCTCCCCCCTAAAAGCGTCTGCAGGTCAGAAACCGCAAGTCTTACAGCAACCATATTTGGCAGGTGGGCTCCTACAGCCCCCCACTACTCAGGCAAGGCAGCCCATGCACATTGGCCAGATGGTGGCGCTATAACAAGCAACTTTGCGTTTTGGCCAATAACTTCTGAACTGTGTGTCGTAGACAAAAAAATTGTATCCATAGATTCTTTGGAATGTGCCGAGTCCAACCCATATATCACTTTCAATGTCCACCATATTGCATATTGCAACAATTTTTTTTTCACATCTCCTCCTAGGCCGTTCATCCAATTCACATGAAACTTGGTGTGGAGAATCTTGGGACCGTCCTCTTTCAAAGTTGTATAAAGGTTATTGATAGGACAAATGGTTTAGCTTTTATTGACCAATAAACTTTTAGTGAAACACACCATAACACTAAATTGGTCATAACTCGTCCATCATTCATCATTCATTCATCAAATCAAGCCAAAATTTTAAACACGTTGAGCAGTGTTGAACACGGCCTCAAAAGCATTTTGAGCTGTACCACTAGTGGGCGCTACAAATGCAAAAAGTTAATATCTCATAATTGACTGCATAGAGTTTTATGACATTTTGTACCCATGTTCTAGGATGATGTCCGAGTCGATCAGTCAAATTTGGTCATTATTGATTAAAGTGGGCGTGGCTTATAGCATAATAACCAAATCTTCATAGGTATTAAAGGCACAACTTCAAAAATTCATAAAAAAATCAGCCGTATGTCCTAGAGAGCTGAAATTTTCAGGACATGTCGGCTGAAGTGAAATAAATCTTTTGTACACTGGTACCAACCCCCGATTCTGATGTTGCCCCCCTGTTTATAGCAAAAACTGACTGTGATCCCACAGTGTTGTCCTCCTAAACCGTACGTTACAGGAAAAAAACAACATGATTTTTGAAATCGCCATACCTTAATTAGTAAACAGCCCAAAAATTATAATGATATCTTGAAAACTGAGCACACAGTAGATGGAAATGTGCAGCTGCAAATAGTTTGATAAATTGACAATGTGATATGTTCAAGATTTCATCAATCTTCATCAAACTAAATACAAATGATGTCTGGACTGTCAAGATGATGTCTGTAAAGCCATGTGTAAATTGATTACTGTGGGGCACTAATACAGTTATAATATTCTTTCTGAGGCTTTCAATATGGCACTATCATCTATGACCAATCACTTGTCTCTTTGTTTTGTTTCCCCACTGTGACACACAGCAAAGTGGAAGCTGGCAGAGTGGTAAAGCTCAGGTCTTTGAACCACATTGTTGTGAGTTCAAGTCACAGATGAACTGTGACCATTTTGAAGTTTCATGAAAAGTAAATCATCACTAAATTACAGAGTGTAGAAAACTCAAAGCAGGTGTTTGACATCATCGTCAATGGCAAAATACCTGATTGGCATCACTGATTAGGGTGTGGCCAGACCTTTCAACCCACAGAGATCTGGCCCATGTGACTTAGTATTGTTTTATTCGTTAATGGAGAGTACTACAATGTTTTATAAAGTGATTAGCACTGTCAATCTGTCAGTCACAGGCTGTAGTATCACAATACCTCTCCATTTTTTTCCTCCTCAGCAATCCTGCAACAGCTGTTTGGCTCAGTAGGTAAAGCATCAGCCTTTTGTGTGGAAGGTTGTGGGTTCAAATCCTAATCTTGTCCTTTCGGTGCTTGCAGCTATATTGCTACTCTTGCTACTAATAATAATAATATGATACTTTTTAACAAAGGTTTAACATGCTGTAAAATAAAAGTAGCCTACCCTGTAACAAAACAAGCATATAAAATGAAGCCTTTATGAAAACGTAGTGTTCCTACTGCAATTTGAAGACGTGGAAATTATTAAGTACATACTTCACTAGACTTCCAGACCTGTGTAGGAACCTCACCATTTATTACCCCATTACATACCTGCGGTCCCCCGGCTTTTTTGACATCTGACAAAGGCCTGAGCAAGTGTTTTGGCATAGGAGACTTTTCATCACATCCTCTCATTCATTCATTCATCTCTACCAGCTTAATCCTTTTCAGGGTCATGTGGGGGCAGGCTGTCCTATCCCAGCATGCATTGGGCAGAGGGCGGTGAGACACCATGGACAGGTCACCAGTCCATCACTGGGTCATCACATCCTGTGTATCTGAAATTCGGACACAAAAGTAAGAAGTGAACGCACCAATCACAGACCCAGGATTAATAACATGAAATACCAGTTAATGAAATACCAAGCATGGACGAAAGAAAGTTGAAAGTCATCTTTTATTGCACAATAAAAGATCACACATACCATGTTCTGAATCATGAGATTGGTCCACATGGGAATACAGAGAGCTATAGTTACAAATAAGAAAACAAAAATAAAAAGAAAGATAAAAACCCCACCACAAAACTGTTATTAACGACCATGTTGGGTTTCTGACTTGAGGATCAGCCAGTTATTGTCATTGTTCCACTTTGAGGAAGTATGACATCTTTGTGAATTATGATCCCATGTAACATACAGTGCACTTGGTTCAATGTTACTAGTAAAAAGGGCTTTGTACAGTATATCCAACATCATTCAACTGGCCATGATTGATTCTATTGAGCTGGGAGGTTTCACAGACATGATTTAAAGAGATAGGCCTATCTTGACACAATGAGATTGTTTTTTGTTTTTTTGACAGTTTCTTCTTCAGTGGTTGCGGTAGTGTGGGGGATGAAGTTTCTACTTTTGTCTTTCACTTAAGTTTCCCACATGCCGTCAACTTCAATCCAACTCTACCGTTTCATTTAATGTCATTAATGTTCTGTATTTGAGCTCTTTATTCACTGTGAATGTTTTTGCATTTTATGGTCTTGCTACATTTTCCCAACAGAGACAATCAAGTCTGGAACCTGCACATCGCTGTTTGCATCCTCCTTGAAACCAATGGGTGCAATAAGCTGCTAGCTAGCTCCATAGGCAGTCACAGGAGTACCGATGCAGAAAGGTACAAGTGCTTGGTGAAGAAAAACAAGACTGAAATAGAAATGTCACAGTGTCTTCATTAAGTCCTTGGATAATAATTCTTGCTTTTTTTTTCCCAGGCTGCCTTTGTCATAATCTTTCATTTCACATTAGCGGTGGCTAAAATTTGCGTGTGCTTGTGTGACGACTATGAGAAAGCCAAAACATGCACTCCAGTTTCGGCTGGTTCTTACACTACACTCAGGCCAAATGACAACCTGAATATTGCATGAAAAATTACAAAAAATACCAGCAGCTGTAATTCTTAATTTCTTACATTATTCTGCTGACGAACGCCTCAATGCCTGTGAAACCAGCCTATTATGTCATGAACTTAGATCCAGAGTACTGACATGGCGAAGGTTTGCGCATTTACTTTTTGGGACAAATATATTTTATTATGGAACATATGATATTTGAAGCATTTCAGTGACACTTCTGGTATTCCGTGAGACACTGGGTCCAGCTGGCAAAAGCAGGAACAGTAACTTGTTGAGCAAAAACTATTGGGGTGAGTTTAGATCATGTCCATGATGGAGGTCATCTGCTTTCTGAGGTCTGGTCTAAATGTTAAAAAACTGGAATATCATATGCCCTTGCTTCCTGCCCTCTTTCCTTCTGCTGGAGGACAGGTTTTAGATTTTAAGAGGCCCATCTTATCACTAACCAAAACACTGAA
This sequence comes from Centroberyx affinis, assembly GCF_046629955.1. Taxonomy (NCBI): domain Eukaryota; kingdom Metazoa; phylum Chordata; class Actinopteri; order Beryciformes; family Berycidae; genus Centroberyx; species Centroberyx affinis. The sequence continues at coordinate 41,227 of NW_027281186.1, read as the reverse complement.
AATAAATACTTTTGCCGACACGGGGGGTTGAACCTGGGGCCTCCGAGTGAAGGGGACACCCTGCTGCCCCTTATGTAAGCAAGGAGAGCTGTGATACTGATGCAACCTGAAGGTGCATTCATTTTCTCAGTAGCCATTAGATTTACATCCATTAGATGTAATAAAGGGACAAATAAGCCCTAGCATAATGCTAATTTCTCACGCCGTAATCATTTTTAGAGAAATCAGAACTTTTTGGAACTTCTGAAAGAAACGCAAAATACAGGCCTCTGAAAAACCAGAAACTGTCCTCTGACTTAGTGAGAGTCACTAATCAGGCAACTATGGAAGTCTTAATTGTTTAAGCCAATACACTGTCTTTCGTATAGCATTATAGTTGATGTTGCAACTGCAACTACAACTCTGAGTGACCCAGAAATATAAAGAAAAAAGGGAAAGAAGGACGTCTTTTCTTAAGTCATATAAGCTCCAAATTATGTACCGTCTGCCTACTGTTTTATCTGGCATGTCCAAGCAGTACGTTTCCAGAGCACACACAGCAGGGCAATCCACATCCTGTTTCTACTCATCAAGCCATCTCCTCCAAACGTGCAGAGAAGAACACGAGTGTACGATTTATAGATGGAGCACCTGTTAGCTACATCCTGGGATGGGGTACTGTACATTATTACAGCCCAATGAACGCAATGAAAGTGACGCAGGTTTGAGCCTATCGATTTTGAATGTTTATCTATGGCACGTGTAGCGCAGTTTAGAAACCAAAGATGAGGTACGCTTGGGACATTGTTTGCAGTATTCAGCTGTTTGGAAAACATCTAAAAAGCAGATTAGTAGGGATGAGGATCATCAAGAAAAGCAATTAGTTTAACTCCATGTGAACCAAACTGCTGTTGTCTTTCAGGAGACCATCCAAAGTAACAAGTCAGCCATTAAACAGTCATGAAACAACGTTGCTAAGACGAGAACTGTACAATAAATACATTATTTAGTTGAAATTGAGGTGACCGTTCTTAAGAACATTTACTAAAAGGACTTCAATGGAACATAAAGCACACTGTAAAAACAACAAAAAACAACAAAAAAAGGCATGGTGTGACATGAAAAGACAATACAGAACCATCGTTGTGATTGACCTTGAACTGTAGTTACATACTGCACCTATGAGTTTGTTTCAAGTTTTTACACAAGAACAAGCCAGTAACAGGAAATAATGTGCGTGAGCAGGCTGTGAACTCAGGGGAGTTGGGGTGTTTTTTTTTGTTTTTTTTAAACTTACGTATAACTTAGCTGTAGTACAATAACAACCCTTCTGATTCATTGTTGCCTTTTTTCAGTAATCTGAAGAAACACACATGAACTCAACAATCAAATACTCAAGTTGTATACATACTTTGTGTGCATTGTCATCCTAAATGTGCTAGTTACCAAACTGAAGGCCTCATAGAGTAAGAGAATGATTGGAGACTGAATGGCCAGCCTTACTGAACAGCGTGGCGTCATCGGCAAATAGTGAAATCCAACAACCAGGCATGGTTCCATTTCCAAACAAGTCATTTCCCTGTGGATAACCTCACTACGTCAGCATGATGTTGTCAACGCAGTGCGCAAGTGAAGCGCACAAGAAGAGAATATATTGAACAAAACTAATTTTAGAGGCACTGGTAAGAAAACAGTCGTTTCTTGTTAACTCTCCATTTGTGCTTCGAGGGCTGACGGATTGACTACTGGGAATAAATGACATGATTTTGACAGTGGTACCATCACATTACTGTTAAGTTTTGAAGATAATGCACATCACCAAGGCCGTGTATGCATACAACCGTAGGGTAACTGAGGACAAACTGAACACAAATATCTTGATATATAATTTCCAATATGGAGATGTAACAGAACGTCTATATAAAAAGCACTAGCTAAATAAGGCATTTTACTTTGAATAATACATAATGAAACTAAAGAAGAAAGAATGTCATATTTGGTGAAAATTTGGCAAAGCAAAAGAAAAAAAAAATATACAATAAATTATATGTAGCCACAAAGTTGTGACAAGGCAACAATTATGTCTTTTCAACAAGAAAAGGTGAGCTTGAAGGACAAGACAGAGAAATAGAAATACAGCTCCACTACAAAACGTGTGCGCATGCATGCACACATACACACACTCTCTCTCTCTCTCGCTCACACACACACACACACAAAGGAAAGAAAAGACAGTACAGGGACAGGTAAACATTCACCAAAAGACACTGTGCAAAAATAATGTTGTTTTCATATCAGAAAACAAACCAAAAATAAAAGTGAAGTCCAATGTCATAAGCAAAAAGAAAAACATTTGACATATACCCCCCAAATACAGACCCTGTTGTGAAAGACTGAATAAAACCAGCGATTTGCATCCATTTAATGTACAGTACAGTCTGTTCAATACAGGAAACACTGGGACTAATTTTAACGCAAAAATCCCCCTCGCATATGTCAAGTAATTTTTCAGTGAAGAAACCAAAAAAAAGGAGAAAGAAATACATGATACACTTGTAAACAAGAAAAAAAAAAACAAAAAAAAAAAACAACAGCAATATACAGCGATAGATTTACATATTTAGAAACTCTTAGTATGGCCTGCTAGTCTACAGGATATTAAAACGAATCTGAGAAACAGAAAGGAGACGAAGAGCAACGACGAGGCACTCGGCCTGACTGATTCACACTGCTTAGCATCCCTCTTCCTTCCCGTTTCATCTGTTCTTCACTCCTAAAAAGACAGACTCTTCCCTTTCACTGGACAGATTGTTGAGAATGGACAGATATAACTTTCTGAACACAGAAACTAACCCCGAAAAAGGAAAAGCGAGGAGAGGACAGTGTCGTCACAAAAGCCAGAACTCTCTGGCTCTGACGTGATGCTACAGGTCCCAACTGCGACCAGTTTGCGGCAGCCATTTTGCACGATAAGCCATTGTTTAGATTAGCCATCCATTAATTCAATTTGGGACTCAAAATGGTGTCCCGGACAAAAACGTCTTTTACCTGCACCATTTTGGTATCTGTCAAAGTGACTTTGTGTCCGAGAATAATAATTAAAAAGAAAATCCTGATGATCTAAAAAAAAAAAAAAGAAATGAATCTCCTGATTGTTCTCTGCTTTTATCAATAAAAGCAAACGAAAAAGAGGAGTTTTTCTTGTTTTGAGTAGCTATTATACTCAAACTTTCTTCTAGTGTGGAGGATGAATGAGTTTACATTTTAATTCTCTGAATTTCCTTTAAAAAGTACATGTAGCAGCAATGGCATAGCATTGATAATAATAAAGTGATAGAATAAAAATGAGCATGACAATAACTAAAGTGTGGCTGACTGGCAATGCTATCTTAAAATTAAGATATAACATTCATGCCGAGGATTTATTAATCTCAAATGTATTGTGACCTGTTTGACCTCGTAGTCAATATTATAAAGTCACAAATCTCTGGATTTTAGCGGGTAACAAAAAAAAAAATTACAAAGAGAACAAAAGATTATTTTTCTGAATTGAAAACATTATTAAGGGAAATAAACGTACTAGACTTTATGGGAGTTATATCTGAGTCATATGTGGCAAAATACACCGACATATCTTTTCAAAAGGGCTACACTTTTTAAAATGCATTTAGGCTGCTGTCTGTTTTCTTGGTAGAGTAGCTCTTGCATATTAGAATAATGAAGACCAGTGTTTCCCCCAGCATTGAAATAAATTGGCATCGGTTTAATTGAGAGTTTTAGTGTCGCGCGTTCTGAATGCTTGTTCAGAGAGCCTTCCATCCCACCAAGACAAACCTCTCAGTGAATCTAGTCCGCAGGTTAAAACATCGCACAAAGAGAATGCAAAAAGAATTGAGTGATGTGTGCAAGAAATCAAACAACACAGTACCCTGGTGAACGGGCTCATTTTTAACCGTGCCCTTGTACAATATGATACACAAGTGCTCCTCTGCTTGAGCTCCTCTGAATTCCTAACGCACAGAAATAGAGATTCAGAGTGGCTCTAGAGAACCAAAGTGTATCGCCTCTAACCCGGCTGTGCCACGACTCTCCAGTCATGCCCCTCGTCCATGTCAACACTCCAGACCAAAGCTTTGAATCTAAAACTTTTTAGGTAGACAGCTTCGCAACAGACCATCTCGGATTGCTTTGAGCTTTCATCAGTATAGCCATATCAATATTACTGCCAAAGCCGTTCCTTGGTTAGCACGTCTTGCTTGCAGTGTGTGGGTGTGTGTGTGTGTGCGAGTGTGTGTTCCCGTTGAGGAGTGTCCCTCCCGACTCAGTCTCGATGCAGAATGAAGGGGAAGAATACATAGATCATTTCTTACACCAGTCTTCGTATACAAGGAGGAAGAGGAGAGGGTGGGTGGGGTCTAGGTATATAAACATGACCAAGTCGGATATAATCATTATTATTAGTCATCATCATAATAAAAGTCTTTACATGGACATTGACTGACAGACACGGCACAAACTTTACACTCTTGCTCAGTCAAGAAAGAGAGCAACAAGGGAGAACGGAGGAGAGAGCAGGAGGAGGAGGCCGTCTCTCGTGTGCTCCTCCTTTTCACAATCCTCGACTGTTTTCTCCTCCTCTATCCTTCCTCCCCTTCCATCTGTCTCTCCTCCTCAGTCGCTCGCTTCTCCTCCTCCGTCACCTCGGCTCCTGTGTCCTCCGCTCTTTCCTCTGAGGTCGCTCCCTCAGGATGGTTATGGGAGTCCGGTTCCTGGGGCTCCGTAGGCCCGGCGTCTCCGTCTCCCTGCCCAGTCTGGGCCTCCTCAGCGGGGCCGGGGGCCGGGGGCGGAGCCGGGTCCGGAGCCGAGGTGGAGGGGACGGAGGAGGAGGAGGAGGAGGAAGCAGGCTGGGAGGCAACACTAGCCTTAGCTACACCGTCTCTCTCCTCTACCTCTCCCACCACCTCCCTCTCCTTCTCCCTCTCCTCCTCTCTCTCCCCTTCCTCCCTCCCTCTCTTCCTCCTCCTCTTGGGGCTGCCCGGGGAGCTCTCCCCGGCGCCAGGAGGCATGGCGGGCAGCGCCATGATGCCGCCGTGCGGCAGGAACATGTGGGGGTAGAGCAGGCCGTGGGACATGCCCGGGATCAGGAAGGGGTTGAAGGTAAGATGGCTGCCGCCGCCGGCTCCGATGTGGGTGGTGGCAAGATGGGCCCCGCTGGTGGAGGTGATGATGGCCGCTGACTCCGCCCCTCCTGGCCTTTTACTCCCCTCCGCCCCTCCCTTCTCGTCCCGCCTCCTCTCCTTCTCGCCTCCAGCGGCGCCCGAGGAGGAGGAGGCGCTCTCTCTCTCAGCGGGAGTCGTTGACGAGGGGCTGGCCGCTCCAGATGCAGACGGTGCGGTCGTCGTGGTGACCAACGCAGCACCCAGTGAAGAAGAGGAGGAGGAGCTGGGATGTGGAGGGGGCGTGTGCGACATCATCGCGCCTACGCTGAACATGGCGTGTTGTGAGATCGCTGCCCCGTGGGGGTGCGGGATGCCGTGGAGCATCATGGGTAACATACTCAACCCGTTCTTGGCGTCTTCTGCCGACCCTCCGGCTCCTCCCGCCGGGACAGCTGCAGCGAAACCGTGCGGAAATCCGGCCGCCATGATCCCAGAGATGGGAATACCGGGAATGCCGCCGCGGAGGTTCTGCATGGCCACCATGGAGTCCATGCTGCCAATCAAGCCACCGTTCATGAAGAGCGGCGGGCCGAGGCCGGACGGGGACGAATCAGAGACGGAGAGGAGGGGCTTAGGCATCTCACTGCGAGGCCGACGCCCACGACGCCTGGAGCCCGGGTCTCTGTTCACTGGCTCCGTCAGGATCCGAGAGAACTTTCCCTCAGGGAGGAAACCCTGCAGGAGGAGAGGAGAGGACGAGGTTAAGGGACAGAGTTACAAATTAGTCAAAAACAAAACTGATATACAATGTATCTACAAAATATGATTTTGGGGATTTGCGAGATGAAATGGAATGACTGTTTTTAATTTTGTGACGTCTAGATTTTGTAGAATCTAGACTTCTTCCAATGATTCATCAAGTGAAAGGAAAATAAAAAATATAATTTGGTGTCAAAGTTGTGAGCGATAAAGATTGAGAACCACTGCTGTAGTGTGTTTTACTCACAGAGTGTTTGACCACATCAGCCCAGTCTGGAGCTACATAGTATTCTGAGTTGGCATCCAGCCACCGGGACAGCTCCTTTATGGCCGGAGCCATAGCGCCACCAAGCTGCACCACAGGAAAACACAGTACAATGATATTAGAACAACAATATCCAACAATATTCAGGGTTTTCCCTGCCTGTTTAACTTTGAGGCAGCCAGCGTTATTGATGGGTGGAGCCATAGCGCCACCAAGCTGCAACAAAGGGAAAGACAGCAAGTCACTGATATTTTTAACTTCCCACTGCTGTGATATCGTCAACAATCTAAAAACATTCAAACTGGCCTTGCAAGCAAAGAAATTACATTATACTATGTGGAATAACTGATGTGTGCATGCTTCTTGTATTTGTGTGTTTTGGTGTGTGTACGGCTGTGTTTGTGGATTCTTTAATGACTGTGTGTGTGTGTGTGTGTGTGTGTGTGTATGTGTGTGTGTGTGTGTGTGTGTGTTTTATACCCTGCGCCCGGTGCCTCTGTGCACCACAGGAACCCTCTCCTCCCCTGTCAGAGAGTTGACATCCAGCTTGGTGGGGTCCTTACAGCGATGCCTCCTCTGCTTGGGACGCTCCACAAAGCCGTGCAACAGACCGGCTCCGGACTAGAGAGAGTGAGAGAGAGAGAGAGAGAGAGAGAGAGAGAGAGAGAGAGGAGGGCGAGGACGATGGAGAGTTGGAGAAAGAGAGAGATTCAGGGAGATGTTACTGTGTGTTCAGAGCGAGAACCTAGAGCTGAGCGACCTGGGACAATCAGCTGATGTCTGGATGCTGAACAAGCTTGTTGGTTGAGAAAAGTTGGTCCCAGCTGAACAGTGAGATGCATTTTCATTCATTGTTTCCTCATGTGGGCGTTGTGAAGCCCTCTGAGACAGTAACTGTGATTAAGGGCTACACAAATAAACTTGACATACATAGAAGCACTGCTCATGCAACAGTGTAACTGATTGCAAAATGAGTGTGATATCTTTTCATGATAAAAAAGGGTTAGCTATGAACATCTGGCAGCTAAAGACACTGGATGGCAGCAGTCCATGTAAACTAATGTAATAGATGAAGAACCAGAGGAAGAAGTGCTTTCTCCTGCCGTCTGGTATCAGTGCAATTTATTTACACAAAGGAAATTAGTGGAGAGTAAAATTGTAGCTAAAATGTGAAGATGTAAAGTTTGAGTTAAAATTTGACAATAATACAACTTGTACTTTATATTATTAATTATATAGAACCTCCGATCTCTGAAACCCGAGTTCTCCCCGCCCTAACCCCTAAACCTCTTAGCTTTTCACCCTCATGATGAAAGCCCTTTAAACTGACCCTCAACCCAGACCACTTCCCTCCTTATCCCAGTCCCTGCTCTACCTGATTCCCAACCCCCTCCGGCCAAAACCCCAAACCCCTTCCAGCTCCCAATCCACAAAAATACTACTTTTCCTGAAGCCATCTTGTTCCATTCATTCTCTTCTGTACTATCATCATGTTATGATTTCATTTTCAATGTTGGTTTTTGGCTGATACTGTCAATTGAAAATACTAATAAAATGTCTTAAGATAAAGATGCTCTAAAAAAAAAAAAAAAAAAAGAAATTATATACTGCTCAAAAAATAAATAATTCCAAGTTTCATAGCTCCCAGGCACAGAGGAGTGAAGTATCTTCTTGTTGCCCCGGCTGAATTGGGCGCTGCAGTGAAAACAAATTCACACCAAAACCAAACCAGCTGACTTACATGAGCGAAGGTGGGCAGGTCCATGCTATAGCCGGGGTTCTGTCTCAGCCACTCCATCAGGCCTTTGCTGGCCGCCTCTCTGTCGATGGCCACGATCTCGGGCTGGGGCGGCGTCTGGGCGGGGGTGGGCGTGGAGGAGGAGGAGGGCGTGGGAGGACCCGCGGGTCGCTCCGAGGGAGAGGGGGACGGCGAGGAGGTGGAGGAGGAGACGGACGAGTGGCTGATCACCTCCACCCGGCCCTGTGGGGGGGAGAGAGGGACACACAGCTGCTGTCAGACAGTCAGACAGGCTTCAGGCTTCAGGCTGCCAGCAGATGAAAAAACAGAAGCTGCAACTAGATCTGAGTCAAATTGGTTTTTGCTTGAATGCTACAAAAAATGCCTTTGACTTCTTTCTGTCACTTATTTTGTCCTCGTTACACTTCTCTCTTATATGACCATTCTAGATCCCATAGGAATAATAATAGCTTTATCTTGTAAGCACTTTTCAAATCAAGGTTGCAAATTACAATTTCCCATTTGACAGACACTGTTTGACAGAGAACTGTGCCATAAAGCTAAGTTGTAGTCCGACAGGGCATAGGTGCCACGAGGCAGTGCATAGAGGCAGATAAATAATTTTATTTTTATTTTTTTTAAGTTACACAGTTCATTAGGTGAGAAGGTGTTTGCTAAAGAGCTGGGTCTTTAGCCTTTTCTTAAAAACTGAGTGGGACTCTGAGGATCGAAAGTTTGGTAACTCGTTCCACCACTGAGGAACCACAGAAGAGAAGAGTCTTAGGGCCTTGCTGTGTTGGCAGCACCAGGCGCCGCTCCTTGGCAGGGCGTAGTGAGTGGGAGAGAAAGTACTTCACAGAACAACATAACAAGGAAAACAATAAAAAAAAAACAGATAGTATAACATAATAAAACAATGAAAGAGAAAGATAATAGTAATCAATCTAATCACAAAAACTAAGTAAAGAGAAAGTTTATAAAAGTATGTTGAATGAATATTGTCAGGACTGTCACTGTGTCTCTTGCACTCTACTGATGGTGATCTAGGAATAGAAACTTATTCTACTGTTCCATTACTGTAAGTTGTTCTTGTTAGGAACGTTGACTAAATTCCTAAAATGTAAATGGAAAAAAATATATATTTTAGGGCTGCACGATTATGGCAAATATGATATTCCTGATTACTTTGCTAAATATTGCGATCATGATTATTTATCTGGGTTTCAGGAGTTATTTTATTGTACTTTTGCACCTTAACATGTATTTACAAAGTCTTGTTTTCACTCTTACGGTCTTATTACAGTCCTTATTTCAAAATTCAAATAAGAAATAAAACCAAACAACAAATGTAACTGAAACAATAGATGCATAGCATGTAGTATGCCACTGCATTTTACTTCAAAAAGGCGCAGCTACAACCCTAAGGCAAACTTTGCACAGAATCTTTACTTGTTTGTTGTCATCTGGTTTTAAACCAAAGTATCTCCAAATGACAGATGATGATCCACTTTTACAAACCAAAACGTTTTCATGTTTAGACTTGGGAGGATTTTCCTCTCTCTGTTGGGCCAATTAATTCTTTTCCCATTTTAATTGTTGTTACTTTATTCCAAAGATGGTTTATGTAAAGATTCTCTCTTTCTTTCCCACGGGAGCTGTCTGCTTCTCCACCTTTCCTTTTGTTCACATGGGCACATGTTGCACATTCAAAGGTTGTGATTGGTCATGTGTAATGGAAGCGCTTCACAAACCACACTGGGACTTTCAGGGGAACTGAAAATACAGCAAACCCCAACTGCCCTTATGACGTAAACAACTCCCATCTGGAACTCCAAGTAGGTTAAAAGAAACACTGAAATTGATTTGCAGTGCTGCAGCCAAAATGATCTGCCTCCACTTTGCTAGCTAGGAATTGTTGCTATGCTGCAACAGAAACCTTGGTCACAGCTGTGCGTTAAAGTTTCAGTTAATGATGTGATATGGAGCAGTCTAATGTGCATGGTGAATACAGGGCCTCCATTTTCCATCCAACCCATCTTTCATTTATCTTTCATTTTTTCATCTACCTCACTTTGTCCATCAATCCTATTCTCTCTCCCTCCTCTACCCACCTGGGTCTCTTTGCTCTTTGAGAACGCTTTTTCACTTTTCCTCCTTCACTCTCTCTCTCGCTCCCTGTATCCATGTCTCTCTGCCTCCATCCCTCTCTCCATCCTCCCTCTACCCACCTGTGTCTCGGAGAGGTGCAGCCCTCTGCTCTTGGCGAACTCAGAGTAAAGCGCCTCCACATTTCTCCTCCTCCCTCTCCTCCTCCTCAGCGAATCGTCTCCTCGCAGGCTCCCGTTAACTATTTGTCCCGTCACCGGGTGGATGAGCCCGGCCTGCAGTATCCCCGCCATGTCGATCCCCACGGAGCCCGGTAGGGGCGCCGTGATGGGAGGCGGGGGGGGCAGTTTGTGGCCACTGCCACTGCCGGTGCCGTGGTGACCCTGGTGATGGCCGATTCCAGACGCTTCGCCTGTCCCGATGCCACCGGTGCCAGTTATCTCTACCGGCGCCTTGGTTAGGTCGATGGCCGTCTCTTGCCAGCCGTTAATCAACATCGCTCCGCTCCGGTGAGAGGGCGGAGCCACCACCGGCACCTTCTCCCCAGTGGAGCTGCCGGTGGAGGCGGTGTGGCACGGTGCCGCCGTTTTACCGGCTAAAACCTCAGCGGCGGCGGCTTCGTAGTCGTAAGGCCTCCGACCTCCGGCTCGTTTGAGCTCAGGGAGGAAGGGAGGAGCCACCAGCCTCTCCTGTAAGAGAGGCAAGGAGGTGAGGCGCCAAGCTCCGCGCCCGCATGCGCCGCCCCGCGGCTTGTACTGTCAGGGTGGACAGGGTGGGTGAGGGGCAGACAAAGAATGGGAGAGAGATGATGCTGTCGTTAAACATACATATGGACTGAGACACAACACAGTGGCGGCTATCAGCCAGACCTGGGTACATAGATGAGCCGAATACCTTCACAGATATTAATTTAATAAAACTGATTGATTTATGATCTGATTAGGAATTTATATTCTCTTGGAAGAGATGTTTCCTCTTTGGAAATTGTGCCAAGTGCCTGATGAGTTAAATCAAGGCTACCTGGAGTGTTTAACTCTGAAAGCAGGAGCTATGGAGTGGGATAAATGTCTTACAACCTATCTGCTCCCTGATCTAAGGTGTTTATATGGTTTGTAAATGATGCATTTAGGTAGAATATACTGTTCAGATCATTAGTTTGAATATAAATTGAGTATAAATAATAAACAAGTCCAGGATGTTTTATCCTTAACAACTGTTATCCTTCAAACGCATTCATGATGCTTTTTAAATTTGTTAAATAAATAAATCCTTTGAATTTGAATTATTATTTATTATTTTTCCTTACCCAAGTCTGATAGCAACATGTATAATATCAACAGCACACATTACAGAGACAGGAAAAGGAGCTGCACACAACGATGGTGTGAACTAGAGGTGCCCAGTACTACCTGACAATGTTGGATTTCAACAAAAATTTCACTATTCTGACTAAACAGTGATTTTTCTGATTCAGTAAAGTTTTCTTTCTTTACTTTTTGCATGTTTTAGTAAAAATCTGTGGAATAAAAAAAATGTTTACTACCATCAGTTGTTAGATTTAAAAAAAAAAACATGGCTTTGTGTATAATGAAATACATGATTTGTGTATAATAAAGAGCTGAATCAAATGTATTTGACCAAGTTTAAAGTACTTAAATGACTACGTAGCTTTTCTTTACGTAAAATCATATTTTGTGATAGAAAAGGATAGTAATATGTTTTAGGAGCATGAAACTTCAATGAACAACAAAGAAAACGAAGATGAATTTTAGATTTAAGTTGTAGATTTTGTACCAGGCTTCTAGCCCAACAGCAGCGGCCTGAAATCAGCAGTTAGATCCACAACAAGCCTGAATATTTAGTGCTATAAACTGGACACCACTTGTATGAACCATGGCATGAGACAATGGGGATAAATGCAGATGGAAGATACATTAATATGTACAACAAGGGGGATTCGTTCATTCATCAGTTCGATGTTCTCACCTTAGGTAGTCTTGTGAGAGGGGGAGGGATCTGGAACGCCAACCCAGGGTTTGGCTGCTGGACCCGGGCCTGACCCGGGACAGAGCCTGAGGCCGTGGTAGGGAGGAAGCCCGCTCGGTGGTGGTGGTGCTGGGCCAGGCTGTTGGCCAGGCAGGGGTTGGCAGCCAGGGAGCTGAGAGAATCGTACTGCTGACTAGATGAAGGCCATTTACCCTTCAGGATGGCGTGGCAGATGCTGTCCAGGCGGTTGATGATCACCCGGTCCTACAGGGGGGCAACGGAACAGCAAAATATTGAACACACTTAGGGGCATTTTTTTTTTATTTAACCTTTATTTAACCAGGTCGATCCCGTTGAGATACAATGACCTCTTTTTCAAGGGAAGCCTGGCCAAGACAGCAGCCTAAGAAACATTAAAATTGCAACAATTAAAAACAAACAACACCAACTCACACAACAAAATAAATAAAATACATGCTAGATATAAGCAACAGGATTAACAATTTACATTAAAACAACAACAAGTGCGATATGTAGCTGCTACAAAATCTCTCATACGGTTTTTAAAAGTTCCAAGAGTGATGAGTTCCTTTAGATTCAATGTGTTCTGCAGTGAGTTCCAGGCAGCAGGTGCAGAGTACTTAAAACAGTGCTTCCCAAATTCAAAACGAACCGTTGGCACGTTTAATAAGTACAAATCATTGGAACGTAAACAGTAATTGCTGTGGGTTTTAGAAATGTAATCACATAAATAGTGGGGGAGTAGACCTAGGATTGCTTTGTAAATAAAAGTGTGCCAGTGCGTAAGGCGGCGCGTCGCCAAAGAAGGCCACTCAACTCGAGCATATAAGGTGCAGTGGTGAGTGAGGGCTCTACAACCCGTGATGAACCTTAAGGCACCGTGATACACAGAATCCAGAGATCGCAGACAAAAAGAGGGCATGAAGAAGATAATGTGAATGGGTGTCGAAGACAGTACTGAAGTGTAGCAGCAGCAGTTCTTCTAACGTCCACTAGAGGCTCCAAAAAGACTCCAAACCGCCCAACTCCATGAAGTCAATGGACCACAACCCAACTTCTGCTAAAAATATAGTCAATACACTCACTATGTCCATCTTTTTTTAACAGTCTGTGGTGGGTATACAGTTATTTCAAATGTAAATCTGTTGAGCCTGACACCACAAGAGAAAGTCCCGAAAACGCAAGGGAAAGGAATAATGCAATGACAGGTAGTATTACAGATGAATAGAAAACACACCAGGTTACATATATATATTAGAGGAAGAGTAGGAGGCTATTCAAAACGGAAAAGAATAATGAGCAGGTAGGTTTTGGTTTTTTTTGCCAAAAAATAATAGAGCTAACCCTCTGCAGCTGCGGGCCGGACGACATGCAAAACAAATCCGGGCAAAACCTTGAGAGGTGTTTTTGTATAGAGAGGTGATTGACAGTACCTTCGGCCACTCGGAGAAAGAGTAAAGTGCTTTCTCCTGCAACAGCTGAGCGATGGTCGGCTCCCTGGAGTCATGGAGGCTGTCAGGAAGCTCGCACATGGAGAGAGGAGCTGCAAACCTGGGGCTGCCTGCGTACCCCTCTACCACGGACACTACGGAACAGGAGGACACAGTTTGAGTTCAACCATTTGTCTCGTTTTTTAAAAGCAATGCATTTTAATCACAATGAAATTCATCCAATCACAACGAAACTTCAACAATAACAGTGCAAAGACAAACAGACTTCATTCATGTGGATATATTGTTTATACCCAGCAAATGTAAGTGACAAGATGTTTCACCCTTTGAAACCCGTTTGCATAATCTTTTACCTAGGGCCGGGCGATATACTGTATAATATCTATATCGTGTTATGAGACTAGATATCGTCTGGGATTTTGGTTATCATAATATTGTTTAACAACTTGAATGTTACTTCTTCCAGGTCTTAAAGGCAGCGTTACAATAAAGTGCACTTATTAGCCTGTTCTGGTTGAGTATAATGAACAATGATTTGCTTTACCTGGTCATCATATCCGCATTACTTATCACTGATTACACATTACTGATTACTAATGACAATTACTAATTTTCAAAATTTTCTTGTCTGTAAATATCTTATGAAAGCACGAATACTCATCCCCAAAATATCATGACATTATCGATATAGAGGTATTCGGTCTAAAATATTGTGATATTTGATTATGTCAATATCATCCAGCCCTAGTTTTACCCCTAAGTCTGAGCGATCATACCTGGTGTTTTTGGCCTCTCCTCCTTCACCTGCCCTGTGCTCTCTACCAGCCCATCTATCTGCTCTAGCTTTGGGGTGAGAACTGTGCTGTCGGCCTCCAAAAGGTCCTGCTTGGCCTCGGCTTTGATCTCAGGGTAAGCCGAGAACCCGAGGCCTTCCGGTTTGGCCTCAGGTTTGATCTCAGAGCTATCCGGGTAGGCTGCGAACTCGAGACCTTCTGGTTTGGCCTCAGATTTGATCTCTGAGCTATCAGGGTAGGCTGCGAACCCTAGACCTTCTGGTTTAGTCTCAGGCTTGAGCTCGGAGCCATCTGGATAAGCAGCAAACCCTAGACCTTCTGGTTTGGCTTCGGGTTTGATCTCAGTGCCATCCGAGTAGGCTGCAAACTGGAGAACTTCAGGTTTACTGTCCAATCTTTCAGGCTTCATGGGATCGCTTAGATCTTCAGGCTTGGCCTCCAATATTTCTGGTTTTATAGAGTAGTCCAATTGCTCAGCTTTGGTGACCAAGCTTTCTGACTTGATGGAGTATGCAAGAAGTTTTCTGGGTTTGACTTCAGAGCTATCAGGGTAGATGGGTAGTCCTTCCTCTGCAGCCTCTGTCTTGGTCTCCTCTGTCTTGATTGGCAGCTCCAGTGGGTCTGGTTTGTTCTCACCACAGCTGTCCGGTAAAAGAGAAAACTTCACATCTTCCAGCTTGGTGTCAATACTGTCTGTGGCTAGAGTAGGAGCAAGTTTGATTCCTGGTTTTCGGTCGCAGATGTCTTCAGGTACCCCAAGATGATCAAGCTTGCTCCCCTTACTTTCTGGGTCAAGCGAGAATGCTAGAGCTCTGTGTTTAGAGTCGTTAGGTAAGGTTAGATCTTCAGCTTTACCTTCACAGCTCTCCTGATCCATGGACAACTCCATTTTGACTCCAGCTCCACCATGGCTCTTTGCGATGGTTTCAACAGACTTGGATGTAACTGTAGGGGATGAGGTGGAGGTGGAAGGGCAGGATGTGTAAATGCTCTCTAGTTCCATCTCCGGAGGTTTGGCATCTAATTGTTCCATGGCCTGTTCTGTGGTTTCATCGCAGCGTTCAACCATGGGAACATCCATGAGGGAAACCTGATCCACCTGCCCCTCTGAGATCTCATCCACTTGATCTGCTAGGTCATCCTCTTTGGAATGTTCTGGAATTCCTCCTGCTTCCGGAAAATCTCCAGTCGCCCTTCCCATCGAGGCTTCGGTGTCGAGTGAGTTTTCCATCGTCTCCTCCTCAACCCTCTGATACAAAATCAACCCGTCCACCACCTCTCCAGGCTCTTCGATAGGCTCGGGACATGCAAGGCTCGCATCCTGCTCCAGCTTCCCCAGGTAAGGGTGCACTTCTTGGGGTAAGTCCTCCTGATGCTCCCTTTGGTCAAGGCTCCCCCGGAGTTCTTGACACGGTTGGTTTGAGACCTCCATCGCCTCGTCCTGTTCTCCCAGGCCCGGGTCTGGCTCTATCCCGTCCATCTGTGGCCTTTCCATGGGTTGATTCAACGGCCCCAAGCTTTGGTCCGCACCTGTGAGCGTAAACAATGGAGGTGTTAAGCAGTGCCTGGCAATTTTAGCTTATTGTACATTCAACAGCAGTTAGAGGGGACTATTGGGGCTTTGCTGATTTAAACTGCATAACGCTTTCTCTACATGACACCGCAGGGGGCCTATCAATCTCACAACAGTGGATGATTATGATTGTTAATAAATTCACAACCGTTTAGTTTATTTGGGTAGATAAATTAATATGCGTCCCAGGGAATAACACATTATTTCCAGTGTGGTCTCTGATGGAGCAAAACCAAAGAGATAGAAAAAAAAAACATAAGGACATAATACAATACTGTCTCAGACACAGACATAAAAACTGAGACAATAATACAAACCACTTGGAACCGTGAGACAACAGGGACAATCTGACATGGGAGATGAATCACGGATTTATGTGAGAAGCAGACAAGTCACAAATCATGATGGGCTTGAGTTGAGTTTGAGCCACTATTAACTGTAAATTGACAAATAGCATCCCAAATGATGAGATTTCAAACATTTTTATGCCAGGCATTTGTCTCTACCTCTCATTTTTTCAGATTCACATTCATGATCACCTTCTTTGTAAAATAAAGATTTATGGGATGACTTACCTTGGTCTGCACCACACTCTTCTTCTAGAACTTCCCCTGTTTTTTCCAAATTCTGCTCCATAGTCTCCCTCGACACATCTTGCACCTCCTCTTCCTCCTTATCGTCAAACTCAAACCCAGCGTCTCCTTCCTGGCCCTCTCCTTCTTCCTCCACAGGATTGGTCAGGCTGTCAGCGACATCAGAGTGGCCCAACCTATCCTGGGGCTCGTGGGCAGTGATGTCAGAGAGGGAGAGAGGTGGAGGGGGGACGTAGGGCGGAGGGGGGCTTGCTGACAGGTCGGTTTGGTCTGCACTGGGTTCCTCACTCACACCAATGTCCTGGAGGGAAAAATCAAGACAATGTGATCAATTAAAACACTTTAAATTGTAATAGTTCATATTTCTATTCACTAAATACTGACCTTCTCACTCACCCCAACAAGATTAAACAAAAGTGAAATATAACAACATATCATCAGTAAAAACAGAACTGGGAGCAAAACAGAGACAGACATGGAACCAAAACCAAAATCAACCACCATTGTCACAAAAATGACAGGGGAAAACCTGCCTCAGCTCCTTTCTATTAAAAAAATTCCAATCACACACAAAACAAAGATGTCAAAAGCAGATACAACGATATTAACTCAAGCCTAAGGCAGTGTGTTCATTGTGGACTTCTTTTTGCAGTGCTGGTGTCTTTTCTCATCGTTTAAAATCAAAAGCATTCCCTGGTGTGCCATTCTGACAGCAATTAGAGCCAAGCATGTCTTCAGTGACTAGCACACCGGGTGGTGAACATTTTAAATATTTCAGCTTAAGCAAAAGTGCATAGCACTTGAACAGGTTTTCTTTTTTTTCTCTCCTTTCTTTTGATTCATTTTTAAATACAAAGTTATTCAACAAGACACTTGTAGTTTTTCATCAAATTTGTCTTTCTCAAATTTGGAAAGTTCTCAAATTAAAGGTTATCCTCTCCATTCTAAATATACTACACACTCATTTTCACTGGCTATTTCTGACTTCAGCCACCTCCTAGTTGACTTTTTACATGACTCAAACAGGGTTTTAATAGTTCTGTAGCAACCCACTTGCAGAACATCTTAATCTTGAGATTAGGTGATCAAGATCTCAATTAAAATATTTTAAAGCTTGCCTAAATGCCATGATACATGGGTAACATTTTAAAGATGGCCCATTTTAACAGAAATTATAACCTAAAGTATTCTTTCCTTATACTTTTGTTAATATGCATTCCATGATAATGTGGCCCTATCACCAGCCACTGACAGGAGAGTGCAAAAACCCACCTTGAAGAGCATGTAACTTGACGACAGCGGCTCCACAGAGTCTCCTGCTGAGGGGTGAGAGGGGGAGGACGCAGGCGGGAGGCCCAGGCACTCCTCCAGAGTCCCGCCCTCCTCCCCTCCTGCATCTCCTCCCTGCGCCTCCTCATCCTCCTCCTCCAGAAAGCCCGTCTCCAGGGTGGGGGGACCCAGAATTGGATCTGCTTCGTTGAACATATGGTGAGCTGGACTGGAGTGATCTGTACTATCCCAAGGAGCCTGGAGGGACGGAGGGATGATACACAGATAGGTGGATGATAAAAAAAATGAATTCAATTAATCAATCATTGGGAAAGAATGTGAATGGAAGGACAACAAAGGAAGGAAATAGGAATGGATGATTGAGATGGATGGAAAAAAATAATGAAACAAGGAGCATTCATTAAATACTTGGATACTTTGAAATCACTTGTCAGGCCAGTGAAGAAAGGCTCTACTTTTGAGGCTTTTTAAGACAGCGACAAATCAAGCACACCTCAAGCAGTTCAAATACATATTTTTACTACAGCAGAAGAACACAGATCTAAAACAGAGTGTGTACCTGTAACTGATCCAGCTCCACCGATGGCGCCATCAGCCCGGTTTCCTCGGACGACCCCTGCTCCCCGACCAGCACGTCGCTCCGCAGCTTCGAGTCCAGGTCCGTTCCCCCGACGCCGTACGAGTTGAGCATGCTCTGGCCTCCTGCGGCCGAGTTGAAGGGGAACCCGTTGAGGGCGTCTTTGGAGGCCTTTCCTCCGTGTAAGGGATCCGCGGACATGGCGTCGTGCTGCAGCGAGCCCAGCTCCAGGCTCTCGTCCAGAGCGGGGCAGTCGAGGAAATCTCCCCGCGACCCGGGCACCATCCCCAGGCTCGGCGAGGCGGAGTCCTGGGCCTCCGGAGGCGGCGGGTGGAGGTGCGGGTGAGAGGAAGAGGACGAGGAGGAGGAAGGAGAGGGTGCAGAGGGAGGGGCGGGGTGGTGCTGGTGGTGATGATGATGATGGTGGTGGTGGTGAGAGGAGTGGTGGGGGTACTCGGGAGGCTGAGGCGAGTGGCAGCCGAGGCCCGAATCGTACAGACAGCAGTGAGGATGAGGCAGCTGCGGGTGAGACGACGAAGAGGACGAAGAGGAGGAGGACGACGAGGAGATGCCGGGGTGAGTCGCCAAGCCCGGATGGTGAGGGTGGTGATGAGCTTGGGGGTGAAGATGAGGAGGGATCCCCGCCACCCCTCCGTACCCACCCGCCGCCTGGTTCTCCTTCTGGACGTAGTTCCTGTGAGCCTCCAGGAAGCTCAGCTGCGGGTCGTTCAGGATGTAGTAGTCGGTGCGGCTCAAGCCGTGGCGCGCCGCCCCGATGAGGAGGTCGCGGTCGTGTTTGCCACACTCCCACCAGACCGGGAGGTAGAGGGAGGGACGGCACAGCTGCAGGCGGGCCGAGAGCAACGGGTGACGGAGAACCTGGGGGGGGGGGGGGGGGGAGAGGCGGTTAGACACAAGGTGTAGTGATGGGAATTACGGCTTTCGGCTCCCGAACGGCTCTTCATTTAGTACCACTTCTGGCTTTTATAATTCAGCCAAATTTAGCAATGTTTTAACCTATGATTGGTATGTGTGCGCTTATATCACTTAAATTATTCAATGTAATTATACTAAATCTTATAATTTCCAGAATACCATAATTTTACGTTTGTGTTTGGTATAAAAACCTTAAATAATGTAAAAACATCAAACACTACATTCTGCCTTTAGTTTGTCTATGTTATTAAAATGCATCCAAATGCTACTTCGTTTGCGACTGTCACTCATCTTGTTTTCTGCTATTCTGTCTGTCATCATCTGTCACGTGATTGGTCGCACACACATACACATCAACACAACATTCAGTCAGTGCATGGCGTGCGCGTGGCCGAGCAGTTTGGCAAAAAGATCGTCCTGTTATTCTGTCTTGTATTCATTTACAAAAAAAGCCGACACGTTCGCGACCGACACATCACTAACAAGGTGTACAGAAGAGGAAAACTGTTAGGAAAACAGTAGTAGTCATGGTAGAAATCCTCCATCCTGCTTCTGCCCTGCTGTCTACAATAGTTAGGCTGTGCTGTTATACTCTGCATGTACTTGTTCAATTGCATCTTGTATCCAGACTTATCAAGCTTATTTTAGGATTTTGTTTAGTTAAATCATCTTTTTTATCATCAAATTTTTCCGGTTTCGAGAAATTTTATTGACTTTACTTTTCCAGGATAATGTAACTTTTTTCAGGACATTCACTTGGTAAAAGTGAAAGTGTCTTGGAGAAAGTTTCTTGTTTCAGGATTTTCTTCATTGTTTTATGATGATTTCTTGAAAACAGGTCTTTTTTTTTGGCATGCATCAAGTGGAATTTATTGAAACCAGCAAGATGATCTGCCAGTGCAGTGAGATAATTTGACTAAAAATATCATGACATAAGCTTGATAGCTCTGGAAACAAGTTAAAATCACTGGACAGTTTGTCATTTTGTTTGTATTCTTATCTGTATTTATTTTTAATGTTTCTTTTCTGTCTCTGTGAAGCACTTCGTAACTGTGTGTTTTAAAAAGTGTTACATAATTTAAGTTTTACTTTTCTTTTTTTTTTTTACTTTTAGCAGTATTACAGCAGTACCTGTGTAGCCTAACTCAATGCAAACAGTAGTTTTGTTGGGACAGGAGATAAAGTTTGAAGTCACTTTTCTTAGTTTTAGTAGAAGAGGAGAAAGAAGGATTTGCACTGTGGCGGTGTGAACCAGTGTTCATGGTGGGATTTGGTTTCATCAAACCTGTTCTCTGATCTTGCGGAGCAGCTCGATGCGGTACAGAGTCCTGGCTGCTCTCTCCTCCGTCAGAGGCTCCACAAACACAGCGGGGTCTACCAACCCTGGCAGAGGAGAGAGAGAGATGGAGAGAAAAAGAGAGAGAGAGAGAGAGAGAGAGAGAGAGAGAGAGAGAGAGAGAGAGAGAGATGAATGGAGGCCAGAGGGAGGGAGGCGAGATGGATGGAGAGAGACAGAGAAGGATAGACGGAGTGAGAGAAAGGCATGGAGGCAGAGAAGGATGGAGACAGAAAGATAAAGGGAGGGAAGAAGAGAGAGAAAGGTGTGTGCATGTGTCACTATTGATTTGATTCTTTTAACGCACTGCATTTTGCTTGGTCTTTTATATGCATGTTTTATGTTGTTTTTTAACCTTTCTAAATTCATATCAGTTTACTTGTAAGCCAACAAAGTACACTAGTAAATACAGGGGTGCTGAATACCAATGTTTCAGACAAGGTACACTGATATGTGTTTAACAATTAACTTTGATACTCCAACAAAAATCTACTCCTCATTGGTTGCAGTGTTGCTTCTGGTCAGCAGATGTCACGATTGGACCCTGTGTTCATCATGGCTTTGGTCTCAATGAAGATAAACTCATAAATAATGGAGTTTTGTAGGGTTTTACAGTCAGAGTTGGGTGCTCTTTGGCTATAAAGCACAGTAGGAAAACCCTGAGTAATTGACCAAATATCAAAGTAAACTAAATCAGCAAGGGAGACCAGAATGTGTACCTAATTATGTACAGCGTATCTGCATGTGTGCGACCATGTATAATACCTTCGTCCTTCCTGGGAGGCAGCCTGCAGGCCGTCCTGCACATGTTGACGAAGGAGCTGAAGTATCTCTCCAGACTCTGGTCCGTCTTCCTCTCCAGCCGGGCCAGCGCTCTGAACTGGGA
Source organism: Centroberyx affinis (assembly GCF_046629955.1). Taxonomy (NCBI): domain Eukaryota; kingdom Metazoa; phylum Chordata; class Actinopteri; order Beryciformes; family Berycidae; genus Centroberyx; species Centroberyx affinis. The sequence goes on along the minus strand of NW_027281186.1, from coordinate 19,778 downwards.
CCAGTCGAAGGCCTTCCTCTCCGGGTCGTACACCACTCCGTACGACGACACCGTGCGGTAGAAGTCCGCCTGCTCCCGGCGAGTCCACCTTAAATATGAACATGAGGGGGGACGACACAGCATGTAGACAGAAAGTGTCAAAAATACAGGAACTATGCGATAAATATGGAGAAGAACAAGTAAAAGAAAACATTAAAAAAAAATGTAGAGACTGTTTTACAGACTCAAACACAGACACACAAATACATATTATGGTTGAAATTCTAGGATTTCTAGGACTGTAAAAGTCAAAACTCAAACTCTAAACTTGGGGTTCTTGAGGTTGTGAGTTGATTTTTGGAAATGTACAAAATACAGTACTGTGCAAAAGTCTTAGGCACGTGTAAAAGAAAAAAAGGAAAGTGAGGATGCTTTCTAAAATAATTAAATACTAAATACTTTCTAAATATCAAAAAATGTACTATAAAGAGCAGTCTACTGAATGAAAATGAATAAACATCTACGACACAATTTAAATAAAAACTCTTGGGTGCCTAAGACTTTTGCACAGTACTGTATATTTCTGATATAAGTTTATTGAACCTTTTTCTTGTGAAATAAGGAATATTTGCAGCCGCTAGGCTTCTTCCAACAGTTAATCAAGTAAAAGCCCTAAAAGAGAAAATAAAAATAATCATTTGATGCCTGACTTCACCATTCTGTGTATTTTTGTCTGCAACAAAGGGGTCGCAAGTGGGTATCGCTTAATTTGACAAGAGGGCTGTGAGCTGAAAGGTGTGAGAACCACTGCCTTCAGAACTGACTTTTTGGCAAATTAGCTCTTTGATCAACTTGGAGATCGGCAGACCTTTCAGCTCGACTGTCTGGTTCGTTAAGGTGGGTGATAACTCTCCAGCACTCTGAATATGTTTAGCAGATGGTGAGAGCAGCAGCATCTCTAAAGCTTAAGTGAAACTGCTATCAGTCTGCTTGTTACACAACAGTAAGTCGACCTAAGAGCTTATTTGTGAAAAAGTCAGTGTAACGCTTTAGGGGAAGGGAGAGGGAGGATGGAATATGATGATTCAGTTGATTGGTTGACTTTTATTTGGATTATCTCTTAAATCAGCAATAAATTACACTGTTTTGTTAACTTTTGTTCCCACTCCTTCAATTTAAGCGTCTTGGAAGCTTTACAAATAAAATGTATTATCTATTATGTATATGGATTGGCCCTGATGTTGTAAAGTCGGCATCAAACATGAAAAACAGAGCTGATCACTATTGACTGGAGCAATTCATCTTGATGTGTAGTGAAGTCACTTATTTGTAAGCAGAAATTTGGTATTTCGCAAAAACACCTGCATGAATTTCCATCACACTCAGAAATTCAAATGATTTCCAACATCGTCACCTTCTCTGCCACTCCAGAAATAGAGGGTCAGGCTCCGTGGCAACCACGGAACACCGCCTCAGCTCTTCCCCCAGTTGCCATGCCAACGGCCCGCCGCTGTGGTGGCTGTGAGCGGCCCCGCCTCCTCCCATCCCCATGCCGACCAGGCCGTCGTGAAGCAGGAAGTCGTGCCTCAGCAGCGGCTCGCGGCGCAGCGTGAAGCGCTGGTAGGCGGTGATGAGGCGGCGCAGGCGGGCCGTTAGGGCGGGGCCGGTGGGCCAGAGGGGCCGGCCCTGGACCACGTGGAGAGACGCCACGCCGCTTCCCGTTCCTGTCGGCGCCGTCGTCATCGTCGTCGTCGTGGTGACCAGCGTTCCGTCCTGGGCGCACAGTTCACCTGACATCTGGGAGTCTGGGAGGAGAGGAGAGACGTTTTCTGTATTATAAATGAGCTTTGTAGAGACAGAGGAATATTGGTTATATTTATTGTCAGGGACGTTTGGTTTTGAGCCTTATATTCCTTACTATTGGCTGCTTGTCACACTACCAGTCACCTGATTGAATGTTCTTTGTGTTTCATTCTCTTAAAGCCATTTTGATCTAAAGGCTTCTGCTTAAATGCTTGAAATTAGTTTCTTAGACAAATATAAATAGTGAAGTTGATCCTATGTGTGAATTTCTTTCCAAAGCCTTTTTGCCTTTCTATCAAGGTAAAGGCGCAGCTACTTTAAAGAATCTGAAATATAAGACAGTTTTGATTTGTTTAACACTTTTTTGGTCGCTGCATAATTCCATTTGTGTTATTTCATAGTTTTGAGGTCTTTACTATTATTCTAAAATGTGGAAAATAGTAAAAATAGTAGAAAAATGTGTGTGTCCAAACTTTTGACTGGTAGTGTATGTTGCCGGATATTTAATTCTTCCTAACGACGACCATTATATCCTCAACAACCTCCATTTCCAAGAGGTCTGGATTAAGGAAGTTCAAATGCACAAGAAAAAAGAAATACATGCTAAAAGTATAAACAAAAGCAGTACAATTTATTCAGTGAGAAGTGTTTTGGCTGCATATATGCACACACACACACACACACACACACACACACACACACACACACACACAACTTGCCCAACCATTTGGAATGTGTTCATAAGAGGTTTAGCTCCATTGAAAGCACTAAACTCAGACATATATTCAATAAAACGCTCATTTAATCCTGCTTGTATCTGAATGGATCATCGCGGTAAGATGAAAGCCAAAGTGATCAACACAAAGCCTTCAACACTCATGAATTGGAAATTACCACCGCCGAATCAATCAAAGCAATACATCATGAACCGAGCGCTCATCCATGCCACTGGGTGTTGAGATTAAAAAGTTAAATTTGTCCAACACTTGTAAATGCATTGTCCTCATCCTGCATGTTTAGAATTCCACAAAAAAAAGGGTGAAAATAAGACAAGATAAGACCGTTTTTACACTTTTCTCTATGTAAAATTCCCCCATTAGCACCAAAGCGATGGGTTAAAGGGTGCCAATGTCTCTCCATCTCCTCCTCCAGTGTGCTATTCAACAATTAGATGGCCATTAAATTTATCCACTGAGACAGTGAGCGCCATTAAAACTATCAAAACTAATTTCACACATTTGATCACTCACATACCCTCAGTAGTGTGAGGAGGATAATGAAGACTTCGGAGTGAAGGGGGGGGGGGGAGTGGGCTGAAGATGGGAAACGGTGAAGGGAAACGCCTCTGGGTCTGACTGGACAGGAGAGTGTGACCTGGGAGACGCCTTCATGTCATATTGTAGTGTAGGAGAGCCGAAAAATGAAAATCACCCGTACAAATGATAGTTTTGAATGCCTCAAACAGTGCAATTACTTACAGTGCAATAATACATTTTTGTGTCTGATCTCATCTTTCTCCTACTGCCTCTATTTGTTTTTTGGGTTGTTTATATTCTATTTATTTTATGTATATATATGTATATACTGTTTCTCTTTTTATATATTGTTTTTATTGCTTTATATTGTGTTTTATTATTTTTATTATGTCTTTAACAAGTACAGAAGCAGCCACTAAGCTAAATTCCTTGTATGTGCAAATATACTACTGATTCTTTGCGACTTGGAAATGTTGACACACATTGTGCAGCCATCACTCCGAGGAAGAAGCCACAGATATACAAGGAATAAGGCAAAGAGAGGCGACTAAGGCTGGGCGATATGGTCGAAATCAATATCACAATATCTATATATATCACAATATGGCTTATATATTACAAAATCACACGTTAAATCATCAAATTAATCTTCGTTCCATTGAACAGAATGGTCAGGTTAGGTGTGATGTCAAACAAAACCTGTCTTGTATAATGTTTCATACCACATTTTGTCAAGCTTTCCTTGTTATTTTTGCTTGTTATCATCAGTTCAGACAGCAGAAATGTGCGTCACGATATCCCAAAAATCACAATCATCATCACAATATGATTCTCAGGAAGCACTGGATGGTGACTTGGCCGACGAGAACGAAGGGAAAGGCCTAAGATTCATTACGACACATCGCGTCCAAACAGCGCTATTAAGGGCGTTTTCACACCTAAAGTTCGTTTGCTCTGGTCTGAATCAGTTGATGAGTTTGTAAACTTGGAGCGTTTTCCCCCTTGGTTCGGTTTCTTTTCACACTGAGAAAAATCCAAGCGAACCAAAATGCATCACTACAAACCAGGTGAGAACGTTCACTCCGCTTATTGGTCAGATGTGTCTGGGGCGGGAGCAAGCAAAGTAAATACAGGAAGAAGGTCCTGTGTTCTGGACTAGTGCACATTGCTATGCAACATGGAGCAACGGCAGAGTTGGCATTTGCTCATAACTGTTGTAATTATTTGGGAAATATACCAGGCAACACTGTACCAGCAGAATGCAGAATGCACTTCGAGGAAACGTCTTGAAAATGCTATACTGGCCAAACCTGCTATACCTGCTATACCTGCTATACTGCTATGTAAATTGAGTACACCTGGTAGTTGGGTCGGATCGAGGTCGGATCACGTTCCCACCACAAACGAACCGCTCCAGACTTAGTTTGGGACCGGACCGAGACCACCTCCTCTAAAGGGTCTTGGTGCGGTTGTTTTGGTCCGCACCCGAGTGCGATTACAGTGTTCACACCTGTCCAAACGAATCGCACCAAGGGGGAAAACGAACCACAGTCCGATTTAACCGGACTAAAAGCGCAGGTGTGAGAAAAAGCCCTAAGTCTACAGCACAGAGCCAGTGGAAACAGCTGGGAAAACAAACAGCTGTGTGTCTTAACTGATCCGTGTGACGTCACATGATCACAGCCCATCTCATATTGTAATGTAATGTACATTTCTGCGATCTGTGCTTGCGTTCTTGAGAAGTTTGTTCTCTCCAAGACGACTTGGGAAGAACGTTCTCCACAAGCATGGCAAGTATCGTCTTGGTGTTTCTGTGACTGAGAAATGGCCTCACGTGTCTCACCTGGACCTGTACTGTCCGGTTTGTCCGAGGTGTCGGTGCTGGAGCAAGTCTCTTCTCCCTGTGAAGCACAGACACACACAAGGTTAAGAAAAGACACACACATCACAAGTCAGCAACACAAACTGAGGATTTTCATTCCATATCTTGGCATTTCCATATTATAAAGATTTTACTTCCAGAAATCAGTGAATATTTCAAAGACACTATCCGCTCTCCTCAAAAACAAAACTATTTTGCAAGTTGAAGTCTCAAGATGACTAATAACTTTAAGATAAACCCATAATATCTTTTACTTTCATGCCAACAGACAGTTTGTCCGAATAGGTGTCAATCTTGCCAAATGGCTGATATCTCATAATGGAATGAAACTAGTATTATCTTTTGCATTCATTTGGATGGGGTCAAATCACTTGGAATTATTGCACAGATGATACAAACAACAAATTGTTGTTGTTGTTTTTTTACACAAAAATGAAAAAACAAACAAAACTACAAACAACATTTGTGACTTGTGAAAAGAGATATTTGTGAGTGTTTGGGTTCATTTTTGCAATAATTTTTTACACATTCACAAGTTGTAAAGTACAAGCTGCACATTTATGGACACAATATGGAAGTGAATGGATCCCAGTAATATATTGCCTCTCAGACTGCAGCCATTTTAAAGCAGGCAATGTGCATCCATTCTCATAAGAATTTGGTTTCCGGCAAATTGAAACATCCTGATCAGTTATAGGACACTCATTTTGTTTCTATGATGTTTAAAATCATGCATTTACTGTTAACTGTATATGAAGTATATTACAGAAACTTTAGTTGTATGGCACTTTACAAATCAGTTACAAAGTGCTTTCCAATGACATAAAGCAAAAATAAATAAAAGCTAATAAAATGAACGTTAAAATGCTACCAGAGATTTATTTGCCCTAGGCAGGCAACATCTGAAACTCCTCAATAACATCATCTATTTAACTGTTCTGGTATTAAATCTGTTGTTCTGGGTATTAAAATGACTCAGGAACTCAACACAACATTTTTTAACTCCTTTCTGTCATTCTCACCTATTTTCACTAGCGTTAAAAAAAAAAAAAGCTCTTTATCTCAAAAACTATAAATGGTACAAATATGGTTGAAAGTTTTTGTAAAAGGAAAGAAGTTCACCACATTGACCAAGCAGTCAGAATTCACAGGAATCCAATATGTCATACTTATTTTCAACAAGTAATGTAACGAAATTGTAAAAAAAAAAAAAAAAAAAACTAAAAAAACTAAAATCAAGTTTTAGATTGTTTTCCTGATGAGCCACAACAGCTAGGGAGCAAATGACTCTTATCTCAAACCATGCCAGTTCTACAATGGTTTTTCAGATGAGCCCATAGTTTCCTTACATTCCTTATAGAAAATATAGCTGTATGGCACTTTACAAAACAGAGTTACAAAGTGCTATCCAATGACAAATGACAAAAAGCAAAAATAAATAAAAGCGAATAAAATGAACGATAAAATGCTACCAGAGATTTATTTGCCCTGAGCAGGCAACACCTGAAATTCCTCAATAACATCATCTATGTTCTGGGTATTAAATCTGTTGTTCTGGGTATTAAATGACTCAACACAACATTTTTTAAAGCACCTGGAGGCCAATCGCTTTGTTTGTATATCGACTTTGTAGCAAATAAAAAGGCTCCTTCCCCAAGGCAATTTTGAATTTTGCTGCCTACAAAATTAGACATTTTATCTCCAGGGACTCGACCGAGGTAAATGAAGGCTGCAATGCATCAAAATATCATTCAACAGCTCGGGTTTCTTTAGAGAGAGATGAAGAGAGAGAGACAGAGGAAGACAGAGAAACGTCTTTTTTTTTTTTTTTTTTTTTTTTAAACGGCGATGTGGAGTCTCAGGAGAGCGTTCCCTCACCTTGCTGCTCTCGTCTCGATCCTCCCCTCCGTCAGGTTTGCTTTCTGGGTCGTCCTTCGCCTCCTCACTCTTACACACACTGACAGGGAGACGCAACAGACAAGAAGAGAAAAGCTTGAACAACACAGAAACATAACAGAGAGCACCAACGCTGGGTTCCCCGGGTGTCTGACTGAGGGCAATGCATGTCAGGATACAGTTAAATATAAAGAAAACAGAGTAGAGAGGAAGAGAAAAGCTATAACAACAAAGAAACACATACAACGCCACACTGGGTTCCCTAGGTGGTTGAATGAGGGCAACGCATGTCAGGACACAGGGAAATGTATAAAAAAAGGAGAAGAAGAAGAGTGTGCACAAAAAAGAAACATAGTCCATGAGACCATATTGGGTTTCCTCTGTGTTTGAGACCAACAGAAAACAGAAATAATATAAAAAAACTGAACAGAGAAGAAGAGAAAAGCTGTAACAAGACAGAAATATAACATACAACGCCACATTTGGTTCCCTAGGCGTTTGAATGAGGGCAATGCATGTCAGGACAAAGAAAAATATATATTAAAGAAACAGAATAGAGAAGAAAAGAAAAGGTTTAACAACAGAAATCTGACATACGACGCCGCATTGGGTTCCCTAGGTGTTTGAATACGTATAATGCATGTCAGGATACAGAAAGATATATATTAAAAAAACAGAATAGAGAAGAAAAGAAAAGGTTTAACAACACAAATCTGACATACGACGCCACATTGGGTTCCCTAGGTGTTTGACTGAGGGAAACACATGTCGGACTACAGAAAGAATATTTTAAAAACTGAACAGAGAAGAAGAGAACAGCTGTAACAACACAGAAACACAACATGCAACGCCACACCGGGTCAGAATACATATTTTAAATATCTTACAACCTGAACAGAAGAAAAGGGAAAAGCTATAAAAATCACAAAAAAAAAACCAACCTATGTCTCACTGGGTTCTCTAGGTGTTCACATTTGTCTCCCTAGGTGTTTGAATGAGGGAAATGCATGAATGAATGAAAGAAAGAAAGAGAGCGCACGCCATGCAGCCATTATAATCGGTGTTAAAGGCTGGGTAGCGTAAAAAAAAAGAAAAAAGAAAAGAAAAGAAAAAAAAGAACAAAGCGGAAGAGTTTAAACCAACAACAAAGAGCGGTAACTTAACAGCACATCCCCAGGCGTTTGGCCGATGGCAGCGCATGAATGAAAGAAAGAAAAAAAAACACGCTACGCTGTCGTGTTAATCTGGCTGAATATCAGGATGCGGTAGAAATTAGAAGAGAAAGGGAGACAGGAGTTAAAGGGACAAACAACAACAACAACAACAACAACAACAACAACAACAACAACAACAACAAAAAGCAACGCCACATCCGCCGCTTCCCCCAGGCGTTTGGCTGAGGGCGAAGCATGGAGGAGAGAGGAGAGAGAGAGAGAGAGAGAGAAAACTAGGGCTGCTGCTTCAGTCTGAGTTAATGTCAAGATACAGAGACATTAAAAACAAACAGAGGAGGAGGAGGAGGAGGAGAGGGAGGAGGAAGAAGAGGGAGAAGAGGGAGAAGTAGGAGGAGAAGAAGAAGACGAAGCATGAGGAGAATGAGGTGAAGAAGGAGAAGCAGAAGGTGAAGAAGGAGAATGAAGGAGAAGGAGAAAAAGGACAAGGAGGAGAAGGATAAGAAGCAGAAGGAGGAGGAGGAAGAGGAGAAGCAGAAGGAGGAGAAGGAGAAGCAGAGGGAGAAGGAGAGGAATAAGAAGGAGGAGGAGAATAAGAAGCAGAAGGTGAAGAAGAAGGAGATGGAGAAGCAGGAGAATGAAGGAGAAGGTGAAGAAGAAGAAGAAGCAGAAGGAGGAGGAAGGACGAAGGAGGGGGAGGAGGAGAAGAAGGAGAAGGATAAGAAGCAGAAGGAGGAGGAAAAGGAGAAGCAGAGGGAGGAGGAGAAGAGGGAGGAGGAAGAAGAGGAGAAGAGGGAGAAGCAGGAGGAGGGGGAGGAGGAGGAGAAGATGAAGCATGAGGAGAGTAAGGAGAAGGAGAAGCAGAAGGTGAAGAAGGAGAATGAAGGAGGAGAAGGACAAGAAGGAGAAGGATAAGAAGCAGAAGGAGGAGGAAGAGGAGAAGCAGAGGGAGAAGGGGAAGAATAAGAGGGACGAGGAGAATGAGAAGCAGAAGGTGAAGAAGGAGAAGATGGAGAAGCAGGAGAATGAAGGAGAAACAGGAGAAACAGGAGAAGAAGAAGGAGAAGCAGAAGCAGAAGCAGAAGAAGAAGAAGGAGTAGTAGGAGCAGGAAGAAGGACGGAGGAGGGGGAGGAGGAGGAGAAGGAGAAGCAGGAGGAGGAAGAGGAGAAGCAGGTGAAGCAGAGGGAGGAGGAGAAGAGGGAGGAGGAAGAAGAGGAGAAGAGGGAGAAGCAGGAGGAGAGGGAGGAGGAGAAGAAGAAGATGAAGCATGAGGAGAATGAGGAGAAGCAGAATGTGAAGGAGAATGAAGGAGGAGAAGAAGGACAAGAAGGAGAAGGAGAAGAACCAGAAGGAGCAGGAGGAAGAGGAGAAGCAGAAGGAGGAGAAGGAGAAGAATAAGAAGGAGGAGAATGAGAAGCAGAAGGTGAAGCAGGAGATGGAGAAGCAGGAGAATGAAGGAGAAGCAGGAGAAGAAGAAGAAGAAGAAGAAGCAGAAACAGAAGCAGAAGAAGACGAAGAAGAAGAAGAAGAAGGAGGAGGAGGAAGGACAAAGGAGGGGGAGGAGGAGGAGAAAAAGGAAAAGCAGGAGGAGGAAGAGGAGAAGCAGGAGAAGCAGTATAAGAAGCAGAAGCAGCAGAAGAAGAAGCAGAAGGAGGAGGAGAAGCAGGAGAAGAAGAAGAAGCAGAAGTAGAAGCAGAAGCAGAAGCAGAAGAAGACGAAGAAGAAGGAGGAGGAGAAGGAGGAAAAGAAGGAGAAGAAGAAGAAGTGTTTACCACAAGGAAACATAACTGAACAGCTGACATCTGGTTCCCCAGGCTCTTTGCTACAGGAGAAACATGAAAAGATAAAAACCTGCGCTGAGCTGAGCTGCCGTGTCGACCCCACTTACAGCTAGCAGACAGACGGGCTTGAATTTTACCTTTGTAGCTCTTTTTGTTGATTTATTGCAATCCACAGGCCTAATGTGGATTGTTATTTCCCGGGGGGTTTTTTTTAGAAATTTGAGCGGTGTGTTGTTGATTCCCGCGGAGTGTGTCTGCTGTCATAACAGGGAGTGTAAAGGCTGTGACCGGGCCGCTTTCTGACAGAGGGGATATCAGATGTAATTTAAGGTCCTGTTCAACTGTCACTATCACAAACTGGTGAAGGCATACAGCTGAAACATGACAGCGAGGAAATACTTTCTTTGCAGAAGGAGAAAAATGTGTTTTTCATCATTTATTTTTAGTGCTGTGGACTCATAATATGCATCTTAGCTTGCGTGCGCTTTATTTTTCAGAGTTCATCAAGGACACAGAGCTGGATGGAGAGTTGTTGATAGGGAGAATTGAAATTTAACTGAAGTTTCTATCGTCTATGGCTGAACATTTATTTCCGTTCCTCCTGGAGTCAACTTTTCAGCTTCAAAACTGTTCATAAGTCAACTTGAAAGGTGAATACCGGTTTAGAGTGGACTGACCCTTCACTTTTAGAAAACAAAGCAAAGGTGAGCAGATCTGAGAAAAGTTATCATTAACAGGGTTCCAAAACTTTTTCCACTTCAAAACTCTTTTTTCAGTCCTTAACTTCTGGACTGGATTTTGAATTTGTTGTTAAGGGTTAAAAATGTTGAAAGCTGATGGTGTCTGAGGATCTGTCATCAGATCCTCTGGGCAGTGTGACTTTAAGATTATTCCTCACACTGGGTATCTGCAAGTTTCACAAAGCCAAGTTTAAGGCTTTTTAAGATTTGGTTAATGCTACCTGGAACTGAAACTCAGACAAATTTGAAAACCAAAATGAAGAGTTGGCAAAACTGGCCTATTTCTGACTGAACACAGCTAATGAAAGTTAGGAAAATATAAACATGTGGACATGCAGTGCAAATAAATCATTACATGGTGAAAAAGATAAGAGCACTAATAACTGTATTTAATTCATTTAAACACTTTTCAAGGCCTTAAATTTAGATGTTTTAAGAATTTCAGATCTTAAGGACATGTATATCAAGACTGAAACTTTTTCCTATTCCAGACTTCTTGTCCACCTCCAGAACTTTTAAATGCACTGAAATTGAATCAAATTATCAACTTTATTTTCCATACTTTTCCTGTGATGGGTGTGGAGAAAAAGAGGCAAAACAATCCTCAGGCAGCAATGAGGTAAAGTTTATTCACTTGAAACACTTTGCCTATAGTGTGCATGTATTGTACGGCTACATTTACTGTGTTTCGAGTGTTTCCCCTGTCCTTATTTGTTTTTATGTTCCCATCCTCCTCCTGACCTATGAGGAAGCCTGCAGAGTTAACATTACGAGACTAAGGAAGATCCTCCCGCCTCACAGTCACTGAGCTCAGCTGGGAACAGCTTACGGTTTAACAAGGTAACAAAGCGAATGACAACTTCAATTATCCTCAGGAAACAGATCAAAGCTTTCTGTCTCAATGCATGCAACGCCGGGTTCCCCGGGTGTTTGACTGAAGGCAACACATGTCAGGATACAGTTAAATATAAAGAAAACAAACTAGAGAGGAAGAGAAAAGCTATAACAACAAAGAAACACATACAACGCCACACTGGGTTCCCTAGGTGGTTGAATGAGGGCAACGCATGTCAGGACACAGACAAATATATAAAAAAAGGGTGTGCACAAAAAAGAAACATAGTCCATGAGACCATATTGGGTTTCCTCTGAGTTTGAGACCAACAGAATACAGAAATAATATTAAAAAAAACTGAAATGAGAAGAGAAAAGCTGTAACTAGACAGAAATATAACATACAACGCCACATTTGGTTCCCTAGGTGTTTGAATAAGTATAATGCATGTCAGGATACAGAAAGATGTATATAAAAAAACAGAATAGAGAAGAAAAGAAAAGGTTTAACAACAGAAATCTAACATACGACGCCGCATTGGGTTCCCTAGGTGTTTGACTGAGGGAAACACATGTCGGACTACAGAAAGAATATTTTAAAAACTGAACAGAGAAGAAGAGAACAGCTGTAACAACACAGAAACACAACATACAACGCCACACCGGGTTACCTAGGTGTTTGACAGAGGACAACGCATGTCAGAAAACATATTTTAATATTTTACAAACTGAATAGAGAAGAGAAACGCTATAAAAATCACAGAAAAATAACATACGTCTCACCGGGTTCTCTAGGTGTTCACATTTGTCTCCCTAGGTGTTTGAATGAGGGAAATGCATGAATGAATGAAAGAAAGAGAGCGTGTGCCATGCAGCCTTTATCATCTGTGTTAAAGGCAGGATAGCGTTACAAAAAAAAAAAAAGAAAAGAAGAAAAGAAAGAAGAACAAAGCGGGAAACCTCAGGAAACAGATCAAAGCTTTCTGTTCAAATGCATGTTGCTCCGCAGCCTTACCGACGGAGCGGCGGCACCCGCAAAATTAATTTCTCACGCCGCGCTCGCTCTCTCCTCTCTTTCTCTTTCCCCAGCTTTTGTCAGGATTAGCTCACCCAGTAGAGTACAGTAGAACACAGTAGAACTACCAGAAAACAGCTTGTGAAAAACCTTAAAGCTTTTAGAGGTTAGGGTTAGGTTATGGTAAAAAATTAAGTTTGGGTTTAGGCTTGCAGCTGTGTGCGTGTGTGTGTGTGTGTGTGTGTGTGTGTGTGCATTACCTACAGTATGTATGTGTGTCTGTATGCAAACTGTTGATGAGTGTGTGTCACCTAGCTAAGTGTATCTGTGTGTGTGTGTGTTGCCCATCTAAGTTTGTTTATGTATACGTGTTTATGTGTTGTACCTATTTAAGTGCTTCTATTGTGTAGTAGTGTGCATCTGTCCAAGTGTGTGTGTATGTGTGTGTGTGTGTGTGTGTGTGTGTGTGTTACCTGTCGGTCATGTCGGGGCCCCCCTCCCCTCCTCCCTGTTCGGCGGACAGCGCGGTAACGTCAGGCATGCCGACCCGCTCCAGGAAACACAGGTCTGGGTCGGCCCGCATGGCGTTGTACCGCTCATAGCCTGACACACACCAATAAACACATACAGTGTTACAACACAGAAAAACACACACGCGAATACACACACACACACACACACACACACACACACACACACACACACCGGGTTTCCCCTACCAAGGAATAGATGTGGCGTGTCACTCTGCCTTAAAGAGCAGCCGACCCATCTAAGTTTCATTAGTCTGGGATTCAACGGGGTGTTTTAGTGTCCCATAATGGTTTAAATGCTGTTTCACACACACACTCAAATACCAGATGCTACATTTGTTCCCTGAATACAATTGTTCAGCTGCTCAACTACAGCGCGAGTCAAAATCTATTTGACATATTTCAATTGGAAAAAACAGAAAAATTCAAAAAGCATTAATGTTGAAAACTGCTAAAACGAGGGCTCCTGCCATTCAGTCATTGAAATTCAGTTGAGGATTAAAATCAGTTGGTGAGCTATTAAGTGTTGAATCATATTTAAACTGCGACTGTGAATAAATAGGCTGCAATAAATAAAGCGACTGCGCTCATGCAGCCTTCCCTGGGTAAATAAACTTAAAAAAGAAAACGCCCCAGGAAACACAGTAGAAGTGGTGTTTGTCTAAAAATGAGCAAACGTTTGTCTTCACACTTATCCTCACCGTGTTTGTGAACTCCTATGAGGAGCGACTTGTCAGCGTCCGCATCCCACCACCCAGCTGGGATCTCTATGTAGTCGATGTCAGGGAGAGGCACCTCCAGTTTACTGACAACACAAACACACACACACACACACACACACACGCACACACACACACACACACAAAAAGAATAAATATGTCAATCATTCAGTGTTTTTCTGGAATCTGCTGTGTGAATGTCTAGTCGGGACACCTCCAGTTTACTGACAACACAAGAGAAGTCAATCAATCAATCAATCAAAAATCTGTCATTGAATTTGTTATTCTGCTACAATCTCTATGCAGCTGATACATTTCCAGTTTGCTGGAAAGCAGAGAAACAAGCATTCACAAAATCATTCACAGAGTAGAGACTTCTGCAGTTTACTGTCTGCACAGTCAATCAATAGATCAGCCAGTCACCCATTCAATTAATCTATTAAAATCTACTTTATCAGATATGACATCTAGAACATGGTGTGTGTTCTCCGTACCTAGCAGGAATCCCCTCTAGAGCCTGGGTGGCAGCCTCGCCCAACACCTCCACCTTCAGGTAGTACAGCATCCTCACCCTCAGCAGCACCCTGCAGAGAGAGAGAGGGAGAGAGGGAGAGAGAGAGGGGGAGAGAGAGAGAGAGAGAGAGAGAGGCAGAGAGAGAGAGAGAGAGAGAGAGAGAGGGAGGGAGGGAGGACCGTTAAGGTTGCGATCACAGCTACAGTTGATTTTCTTTGGACCGAACCATGGTGGAAAAGTTTACTTCGTTGCATTTTTGTATTTGGTTCATTTAAGTTCACACTGCCCAATTACAAGTGAACCAAAGCTTGTAAACAAAACACACACACTCTCACTAGCAGCTTGTTTACTGGACAGACTTTCGGTGACCTGACATCCCACCAAGGTAGAGATTTTGCCGTTGCGGAGGGGGATCCTACACTAATTTGATTCCAGTCTCAGAACTTGTCTGTCTCTTCTTCTCTGGTGGTCATACCAATTAAGAACACATGAAGAAATAGCTGAATAAGAGCATCAGTCCAGACTGCAATTTGCCCTCAGTTAATTTTGTCCTGCTGGGCTTTCCGAGCATGAGGAACTGCTGGCTGTCAGATGCCAGATACTAGCGTTTTTGGGATCGTCTCCTGTACTTGGTTCAGGTCTCCTAACAAACCACACCACACTTCTCTTGTTAGACGACTCGCATTTTCAGGTGTCTCTGTGTCCCGTTACTTGATGCCACCTGAGTTTGAATGGCATCGTTCTCACCTGGACAAAGGAACCAATCTAAAGAAGTAAACGCTCAGAATTTTGACCAAACTTCTCCAAAAAATGTTTGGAGCAAACGTGCCCCAAGAGTCCTGGAAAATTCAGATTTGTATGTTTCTGTACTCTTCCTCTCTTGCAGTGCTGTCAGAAGTCTACAGTGGATCGTTAGAAACTGGTAGAGTACAGATAACTTAATCTGGTTAATCAGAACCAGTTAAATGAGTAGACCGACTTGTTGCAGTGCTGTTTGAGGTGTTTCTGTAAACCTCAGGGTTACAGTGGGCCAGCTACAGACTGGTAGACTACAGATAACTACTTAATCTGGTCATTAGAACTAGTTAAATGATTAGACTGACTTGTTGCAGTGCTGTTTGAGGTGTTTCTTGTAGCTCTCGTCCTGCAGCACCACCTCAGGGTTACAGTGGACCAGCCAGTCTGCATTCTTCACCTCAGGAACATTCAGCTGGTTCTTCAGCTTCTTCCCCTTCCGACCCCGAGGCACCGGGGCTGATAAACCTGGGAGAGAGAGAGAGAGGGAGAGAGAGAGGGAGAGAGGAGGAGAGAGAGAGAGAGAGAGAGAGAGAGAGAGAGAGAGAGAGAGAGAGAGAGAGAGAGAGAGAGAGAGAGAGAGAGAGAGAGAGAGAGAGAGAGAGAGAGAGAGAGAGAGAGAGAGATTATTTTAACCTTAATAGGCCTAATCATTCTTTTTCTTACTTTTTGCTCTTTTGTTATTGCCCTTGGGTATGTGCTTTGGCAATATTCTACTGTATATGGTCATGCTAATAAAACCTCATTGAACTGAACTGACTTGAGTGAGTGAGTGAGTGAGTGAGTGAGCGAGCGAGCGAGCGAGCGAGCGAGCGAGAGAGAGAGAGAGAGAGAGAGATTGAGTCAAAGAAGATGGAAGGGATAGAGAGAGCACGATGAATGGAGGCCAAAGAGAGAGAGGTGAGATGGATGGAGAGAGAAGGAGAAGGCTAAACGGAGTGAGAGAAAGGCATGGAGGCAGAGAAGGATGGAGAAAGGTGTGTGCATGTGTCACTATTGATTTGATTCTTTTAACACAATGCATTTTGCTTGTTCTTTTATATGTATGTTTTATATGTTTTTTTTTTTTTTAAAACCTTTCCAAATTCATATCAGTTTACTTGTAAGCCAACAAAGTACACTAGTAAATACAGGGAGGAAGGTAGTGCACAGTCACGGTTTGCAAGTAAGAGAGAGAAGAATACAAAAACAGAGTCTAGACAATTATCCTTTGTAGCAAATGTAAATGCTTACCATAGATGTGTAATATACAGTATATATGCTAACACTGCAGTAGAAGTAAATGGTGAAATGCTACTTAAGAGTACGAGCTTCTAAGATAAAATTGTAATGAAAGGCAATGCTACAATCCTTACCGATCAAGCATTAGCTATGGTAACATTATAGTGCAAGTAGAGCTTCAACAATTAATTGATTAGTTGTCAACTATTAAATTAATCGCCAACTATTTTGATAATCGATTAATCGGTTTGAGTAATTTTTTTAAGAAAAATAAGTCAAAATTCTCCGATTCCAGCTTCTTAAATGTGAATATTTTCTGGTTTCTTTACTCCTCTATGACAGTAAATTGAATATCTTTGGGTTGTGGACAAAACAAGACATTTGAGGACGTCATCTTGGGCTTTGGGAAACACTGATCCACATTTTTCACCATTTTCTGACATTTTATAGACCAAACAACTAATCGATTAATCGAGAAAATAATCAACAGATGAATCGACAATGAAAATAATCGTTAGTTGCAGCCCTAAGTGCAAGTGAAGGGTAATATGCTAACCAGAGGAGAGAGAGGATGAACATTAGCCCCAATGCAAATATTTCAGTGCAGGTGAATGGTGACATGCAAAGTTGGTTGGGTATTAGCTCCTATGCTAACATTACAGTGTAAATGAAAGGTAAAATGCTAACCGGAGTGGTTGAGCAGCGCCTGGTCCTGGCCTTCCTTGCTGGGTGTGATGAGATCCCAGATGAAGCTCTTGATCTTGTCGTCTCCTTTGTAGTGTCTCAGGCAGTACACCAGCAGAGCCCTACACACCAAATAAATCAATATTTATCACATTTATTTATTTTTTTCTAACACTACTCTCATACATGATCATTCAGTGTTTGCAGGAATATTATCAGGGCACCGTGGCTCCGAACCTTGAGCCGAGATTGGCTGCTTATTATGTTGGTGATGAAGGAAATTAAGCTTATTTTACTGTGACACTCACTGTAAATCACTCCGGGTAAGAGTTTAAATCACTTAAATACATTTCTTTTCACTTTGATTCACTAGTGTTCACTTCACTTCCGTTCAAACTAAACAAAATTATCATAACTCAATTGTACACCATGTACACTTTAAATTTAATAAAGAAAAGAAAAAGAAAAAAACATATACTGTAGTAAACATGAGAAATGGAGTTACAGATTTTAAATGAAAATAGTGAAATGATGCCAGAGCATTCTTAAGTGAATATGTTTCAGAGTTCCTGGGATGTGACAACAAAAACATTTCCCGTCTTTACCTGCAGACGACCTCCATGTCTCTCTCTGCCAGGTGCCATTTAAACCGGCCGTGGTTTAGGATGTCCTTCCACCGACCCCAACTGGAAAAAGGAGAGAGGGAAGGAGAGGGAGGGAGGGAGAGAAAAAGATGAAGGAGAAGGAACAAAGGAGAGAGAGAGAGAGAGAGGGAAAAGGGAGCGTAAAGAGGGGTGGAGGGCATTAAACAGTCATCTACTCTTAAGTATCGGACAGCTAAAACACAGGAACAAGTACAATGGATCACACCAAGAGTTTGTTTTCTTTGGTCTGAACCAGAATGGAAAAGTTTACTTTGTTGCATTTTTGTATTTAGTTCGTTTAGATTCACACTGCCTAATTACAAGCAAACCAGGGCCTGGAAACAAAAGTCACATGACTCACAAGTAGCTCATTTATTGGACAGAGTTTTAGTAACCTGTCATCTTGCCAGATTAGAGATTTTGGCGGCGGGGATTACGGTTTTCCCTCACTTCATTTTGCTCTGCTAGGCTTTCCAAGCATGAGGAACTGCTGGCTATCAGATGTCAACATCAGTCTCCTCATACCCATAAACCCTTGCGTTTTGGGGTTGTGTCCCGTTGTTGGTTTGGATTATGTTCAAACCACACTGCAGGTTGCTTGGAAGGGGACCAAGACCCGCATTTTCAATACCAAACTATTCAGTTTTTTTTCAATACTTAGTGCAAATGAAAGCATTTCAATCTATTTCCTTCTCTGAAGCCGGCTGTTTACTTCTAGAAATGAATGAATGTCAAATATTTTCCATTGAAAAAAAGCAAATCTGGGGGGTCCTGGTGGCTCAGGGCGTGTACCATGTAACGCTCTGGGTTCAAATCCGGCCCAGGACCTTTGTCGCATGTCATCCCCCTCTCTGTCTCTCCCAGTCTTTCCTGTCACTCTCTACTTGGAACTGTCTAACAGGGTTCCTACACATTTTCAATTAAAAAGACCTTAATTTGTTCTGAAGATTTTGTCTGGTGTTCAATATGATTTACGCAGATAGACATCTTGCCCCTGCTAACTAGGTCATATCACTGTATAGATGAAGATTGTTCTTCACAGTGACAAATATCAGAATATGAGAGACGATTGGCAGGGTTCCTACACGGTTTCCATTTTAAAATTCCATATTTTTCCCAGACCCTATGTTCTTGACTGCATGCTGACAGCAGCTGGGTAATAAGAGCGTCCCTCTCCCTGAACATTATTCTTCACATCAACAAAAACTGTGGACTCAAAGTGGGTCTCCAACAACATAAAAGCTAGAATTATGTGTGTATCGGACCTGAACCGCATCATTTTCCATACATTTCCAGACATTTTTCAGACATTTTTTCCAGACAATTCCCAAACTATTCAAGACCTGGAAATGATCAAATTCATTTTTAATACTTTTCCAGACTTTCCAGACCTGCGTAGGAACCCTGGTCTAATAAAGGAAAAAAAGCCCTTAATAATCTTAAAAAAAAAAGAAAGAAAAGCAAATCTATTATGCTATTACCATCTCTGTAAAACCTAGTAGAGCTGCAACGATTAATCGATTAACTATTAAATTAATTGCCAACTTTTTTGATAATCGATCAATCGGTTTGAGTATTTTTCTAAGAAAAATAGGTAAAAATTCTCTTTTTCTGGTTTCTTTCCTCCTCTATGACAGTAAACTGAGTATCTTTGGGTTGTGGACAAAACAAGACATTTGAGGACGTCATCTTGGGCTTTGGGAAACACTGATCCACATTTTTCACCATTTTCTGACATTTTATAGACCAAACAACTAATCCATTAATCGAGAAAATAATTGACAGATTAATCGACAATGAAAATAATCGTTAGTTGCAGCCCTAAAACCTAGTTCACAATTAGTTCATAAAAACAAACAATGCCTTGCTCAAGGGAACCCCAACACCCCCAGAGCTCCAGTGCAGCTGCTCAGTGAGACTGTGGCTGCAGGACTGTATGGGAACACTTCTCATCCAGCTTGCGGTCCTTACCCGAAGATGAGCAGGTTCTTCTCGACCCGGAAGCACTCGGCCCGGAGGTACCGCCGGCTGCGTTCGCCCAGGCGCCGGGTCCGGCACGGCCGCTCCTCCGAGTCGCTGTCCAGCTCCGAGAACTCCATCAGCTCGTCGTCCTCGAACGAGTTGTAGTGACGCGTCTGTTTCCTCACTCGGGGCGTGTCGATCACCAGGGACTCCTGGGTCAGAGAGGGGAATTCAGTTTGGGTCACTTTAGTGGAAAGATGTTCGACAGACTGGAGAAAAAACGTCACTGGGAGTAGAGGACAGGTGAGAGAGAACCAGGGGAATGAAGAAGGGACAATATTCATAATCAC